>NW_026927278.1:12500-309070 GCF_032062105.1 Saccostrea cuccullata | reverse complement strand
TTACAGAACGCTCTGAACTGGGCTGATTACTGTGTTAAGGTATAAAGCTATCTAATATCAGAGACATGTAAACCCTATAGCTGCCATTATTTACTCAAAAGGCCTCTGAATTTCTATCAATAAGCCGTTATATGATTGAGCAGAGTGATATATATCATGATATATACCCACTCTCTATGTGTGTATTTATATATAGAGGGGGTATATATATATCACTCTGATAAATCGTAATTCATTGCTCATTGACATAGGCACTCCCCATCTTTTAAAATTGTTAAAAAAAAAATATTATACTATAAACTAGTATAGTAGATATATTTTTTTTTAACAAATAAGATGGGGAGTGCCTATGCTCATTGATAGAAATTCAGAGGCCTGTGGTTTACTCACAGTCAGAAATGTAGGATTATAATACATGTAATTTGACTCATTGACAAAAATATATTGAAATACAATAAAAAATATTTCATTTGTATCTAAGTTATCCAAAACTGAACAAATGAGGCCAATCCTGTTTTGAAGAAGTAACTTTATTTCAATCCTTATTCACAGGTGTACCATCAGGTAGCTGATAAACCATACAGGAGTCAAATAGAGAAACACATGGCTGCCATGACCCTGCATCTTCATCCACCTTCCTGTCTACAGCTCTGTGTGGAAGATCTAGGACAGGCCAGGCTAATAATGGAAAAGGTACTGCATGTCAAAAGTTACATAAACTGTAAATAAACCTTTTTCCATGGGTCCTAATTCTGCACAGTCAGTCACAATTTCTATTCAATGTTTGATTGCTTGGAATGACTTTTAAGTCTTGGTTGCACTTTAAGTACAATGCAAAATGTTGTACATTTAGATGGTTTCTTTTGGTGGGGAGAGGGATGGATATTGCCTTCAGATCCACCTGCATCTAGTGTTGTCACTATGATCAATTTATAATCGATGATCCGTCGGAAAGCTGTCGATTTTAGACAATCGATTGGAGATTTTAAAAATCGATTAATCGATATATTTCAGCACATATCTTTTTTACAGTTTTCTCACTTTTATTTCAAGAACAGGCTCTTGTTATCAAAATATATATCTTTCAAGAGTTGTCCTTTACTATTTTAAAATACTTGTACTTAAAATCTGTTTAAAATAAATCAAAAGATAATGATATTTGTATTTCTAAACTGAAGAAACTAAACTGCTTGTTTAAATAAAATATATTAATTTTCAGTACTAGTATTTGGGGGAATTCACCTGTCACTTTATACGGAATCACAAGGAATTTACAATATTTATATCTTATAACAGTTTAAAAAATTAATTCCATATACATTTTAGATGATCATGTAAATTAAAACTTGATCTGTCAATGCTTACTTTTCCCAGGCCAAGTAATTCCTAATCATGCAAAAATCTGTATTACTGAAATCGTTAATCAAACTGCATATATACTGTTTTTAGAATTTCGATCTGTACAATGCACCTTTACTTACATTATTTAACAATAAAATTCTAATTTTTATAAAATCTAATGCCTATTTTATGCAAAGGGTTACCAATTCGATTATTGGCCGATGATCAGTCGGTTAGGGTCAACCGATGTTACCGATTAATCGATTCTGATTTTCAACCGATTTGAAAACACTACCTGCATCCAAACCTCCAGAATGCATCCTCACCACCACCCAGATATATTGAACATTTTGGGCCTTGGGCTTAGGAACAGTTTTAGAAACAATTCTATTACTATCTCTTATTTGTCATAGAGGGTGAGGTGGGGAGGAGGTGGGGGATAAATCTTGATTTAGAGAACATGGTAGGCTGTGGGTTTTAGTTCTAATTCATATGGAGAGTTAATATTGGTATTGGTACTCAAAGTCCTTTGTCATATTCTCATACACATTTGCTGATTTTGTAGACCTTGTTGCAAAATAAACATCTACCAGAGAAGCTACTTACCATGATCCTAGAGCAACAGGATAAGTCAAATGCAGACAACTTGATTCAACAGGGAAATGGGGAATTAACAAGGGAAGTGAATACTGTGACTAAGCTTATGCAGGCCTTACACACAAATGGAGAATCAGTAGGACAAATAAAGTTAACATCTGAAGCTACAGCACTGCTCTCAACACTGATAAGTCTTATAAAATGTTCATCTAAACAACAAAGGTAAAGCAATTGTTTCCTCAGAATGTAAAGTTTTTGTAGTCAGAAAAAAGATTATAACTGATATTTTTACTTTTAAAAAAAATGTTTTATTTTACAGATTTGAAACTTATGTATGTAACTTGATGACAAGAATAGCAAAGAAAACAGGCGATTTTGTAAGTTATTTAAAATTGCCAAGGTTTTTTTATTTACTTTACCAGAAAAGAAGTTATCCCCCTTTTGAATTTTAAATTTAGGAAATCCCAGAATGGATTAATTAAGTGTTGTATTGTTTCATGGCCTTAACACGATTTTTTGATAAAGACCATACCTGTGACAGATCTATGTTCTTGAAAATTCCTTTCTAAAATACATATAGAAATATTTTGAAAAGATATGTGACATTTTTTTTCATGGAAGGGTGACATATTTGCAGACTGCAGAGTAGAATTATTTTAATTTTACCAGTATCATACTAGCATTGTGAATTGTCCCTTCACACTCTTTATACAGTGATGGATTGACTGTTGTAGGATTTAATTTTGAAGATGTTAACCGTATCACCATGTGACACAGCCTATACAGACAGTCAACTTCAGTTCCTTCACAGTATTATCATCAGATGGCTCTCACAACCAAGCAATGAGTAAGTACTTAATTATCATACATACACTGTATGTATTTAATTCATTTAGCCTTAGTTTAGGAGGTTGTCAACTTTCCATTTCTCACTGTGTACCGGTATTTTAAGTCGTGGAGGATTTTTCAACTTTCTCCGTGCTCTTTTAATTGTACATTTATAATTTCACTTACTTTGTATACAGCACATGTCTAGATTCTTGTAAAGAAGTCATCCAAGAGGCATGCAAGTACCACACAGACTTCTGCCATACCTATCTGAAGCACATTCTACAGTGGGCCAAAAACATGGAACCAAGTTATGATGAGGGAGATTCTAATCCTTATTCATGGAGGTAAAGATGTGCTTTCATTTAATACTTGGATATAAACAATTTTAGTTTGAAACTTCATAGTGGAAAAAAATAATTGACTAAAATTTCCAAGCATATTTCATGTTATTATACCCCCCCGCTTGAAAATTGGGGGAGGGGGTGGGTGGGTACTGGTATATAGTGATCGGGATGTTCATCAGTCCGTCTAGCTGTACGTCTTACGCTCTGGGGTACCCATCTCTATCTTAAGCCCTTTAATACCGGTACCACTAATGAAATTTAATAATGAGCTTTCACAGATTCTTTGTTACATAGTGTCACTGCGACCTCCTATATTACTTTTGATCGAAAAGATATTTTAGGTTTCCCATAGCAAAACATTGACACTGCTATTTTTTCTCTAATATTGAAGGGTACCCATCTCTTATACGCGACTCCTCCTATACCAATGAATAAAATTTAATGATTCACATTCTTTATTACATAATTCCACTATGTACCTCCTATTTTACTTTTTGACCTGACACTTATTACAGGTCTCCCAGAGTAAAATATGTACTTTACCATTGTAATCATATGGGAGGCGGGGGTATCATTTTGTGAGCTCAGTGCTCACAGTACCTCTAGTTTGTTGTAATGACAGAAATGTCAATAGTTTTAATGTTTATCAAATTGATTATAATTTATAAGTGACTGTGACAGTAAAGTCTATGTATTTGTGCATAAATGAGCAATGAAAGAGCATAATGAATTATGGTTTCTTTATAATTTTAGATTCAGAGGCAATGATCCCCATAGGAGAGATGGTGACAGGAGTAGAGCACTGGACAGTCTTTGTGAACACATAGATAACTTGATTCATGTTAACAAACAGTGTCAGCTACTGGTGAAGAAAACACTACAGACTCAGAAAGAATCCTCCCATTTCAATGTGTATAGAGACATTCTTAAGAAAATAGGTCACATGGCTGAATCATGAATTGAAGATTCAATGTAATTATGATTTTATTTATGTCCAGACCTTTGTTTCTTATAATGTTTAAAACAGAAAGTACAGTCATTTGATTTTGTTACTCCAGCTTCAGTGCACAGGAGTTGACATTTTCAACCTTTTCATATACAAATCCTTCTCCAGTTTTATGGTATTGAGAATTTTTTATTTATGAAAAGAAAGGTTGAAGACATTATTTAAGTGTCTGTGCTTCAGGGAAAGTTTTTTTTAGCTCGCCTGAGCTTTTCTGATCACAATTTGTCCATCTAGCTGTCTAGCTGTCTGTCCGTCTGTAAACTTTTTCACATTTTCGACTTCTTCTCCAGAACCACTGGGCAAATTTCATCCAAACTTGCCATAAAGCATCCTTCAGTGAAGGGTGTTCAAGTTTGTTCAAATGAAGGGCCACACCCTCTTTCAAGGGGAGATAATGAAGAAATATTGAAAATTTGGTGGCATGTTTTAAAAATTAATCTTCTTCTCAAGAAGAATTGGGCAATCCATCTGTAAACTTTTCACATTTTCGACTTCTTCTCCAGAACCACTGGGCAAATTTCATCCAAACTTGCCATAAAGCATCCTTCAGTGAAGAGTGTTCAAGTTTTTTCAAATGAAGGGCCACATCCTCTTTCAAGGGGATAATGAAGAAATATTGAAAATTTGGTGGCATGTTTTAAAAATTAATCTTCTTCCCAAAAAGAATTGGGCAAGGAAAAATTAAACTTATATGGAAGCATTCTCGGATAGAGTAAATTCAGATTTGTTCAAATCATGACCCTAAGGGGTAGGATGGGGCCTCAATGGACGTTCAAAGTTTTACAAAGGAGTATGTAGGAAAAAACTTTTAAAATCTTCTTCTCAACAACATCAAAGCCATGGTTGGTCATATTGATGTGGAAGCATCCTCAGGTAGTGTAGATTCAAATTTATGCAAATCATGACCCATGGGAGTAGAGTGGGACCAAAATGAAAGTTCAAACTCATATGGAAAAAAACCAAAGTAAGTCAAAGAAACATGTAAGCATCTTAAGCTTTTCAATACTGGATTGATTTTTGCTTTTTCCTAGCCACAGTGCTCAGGTGATTGATGTGGCCCATGGTTCTCTTGTTTCCCATGAGTATACCTTGGTAACAAAATGATGCACAAAAGAAAAGCACCCATATATAATGTAGGTATGTGGTATAAAGGTCAATACAATGCCCCTCAAAACCCCAAATCTGTACATGACCTCTAGCTGGCTCCTTATAAAAAATATTCATCAATACAAATTTTTAGTCCCCAGGCAAATTTTTAAGGTGCTACCTTTAAATGCTAATATTACTTAATAAGTAAATGAACCCATTGAGTTAGTCACAGGAAGAGGGGGAAAAATCAATCAGAAATATAAGCCAACTAAATGCCAAAAAGGTTTCAACATGAGCATGCTTGTGAAACTGACACCATCTTCTCAAGCCACTATCCAGAGTCAAATATATCTCTTACGTATAAAAGGGTGTTAAGAAAGTTCATTCCAAATTTTTCCTTTATTTTAGAAAAGAAATAGGATGAGAAGATATTTACAATATGTGATATTTCATGTTTTAGAGTCCATTCGTGCTACTGACTAGGTTTTAACTGTCTTTTATTGAATCAATAAGGGGAGGGCAGGTATTAAAACAGATGATGTCTGTGCAGAAAAATTGGAGATGATGCATATTTATGACATATATTAAGCACACAGGTCAAAATATCCTTTCAAATACCATGCAAAAATTATTAAGTTGGTGAAAAAATTTGAAGTGACAAACCTATTCTTTTGAAAAAACGATTGTTTTGACAATTTACCTTTTTGTGCTTTTCATACAATTATGACCTTACAATGTAAAGATGAGACAATTTGGCGACTTGAATAGAAATTGAAGGAGTCAGTCAAAAATTAAGGCGCCATGGTGACAAGTCCCCAATTAAGAGTCCATGAAACTTTGAGGGGATATAGTATTGCAATTCGTGTTTGTGGGTGAACAAGTTAGTACATGAAAAGTTTGAGGGGATAAAGTATCGCAGTTCATGTTTGTGGGTGAACAAGTTAGTCCATGAAAAGTTTGAGGGGATATAGTTTTGCAATTCGTGTTTGTGGGTGAACAAGGAAGTCCATGAAAAGTTTGAGGGGATATAGTATCACAATTCGTGTTTGTGGGTGAACAAGTTAGTCCATGAAAAGTTTGAGGGGATATAGTTTTGCAGTTCGTGTTTGTGGGTGAACAAGTTAGTCCATGAAAAGTTTGAGGGGATACAGGACCGCAATTCGTGTTTGTGGGTGACAAGTTAGTCCATGATAAGTTTGAAGGGATACAATACAGCATTCGTGTTTGTGGGTGAACAAGTTAGTCTATGAAAAGTTTGAGGGGATATAGTACCACAATTCGTGTTTGTGGGTGAACAAGTTAGTCCATAAAAAGTTTAAGGGGATATGGTACCGCAACTCGTGCTTGTGGGTGAACAAGTTAGTCCATGAAAAGTTTAAGAGGATACAGTACAGCAATTCGTGTTTGTGGGTGAACAAGTAAGTCCATGAAAAGTTTGAGGGGATATAGTACCACAATTCGTGGTTGTGGGTGAACAAGTTAGTCCATGAAAAGTTTGAGGGGATATAGTATCACAATTCGTGTTTGTGGGTGAAAAAGTAAGTCCATAAAAAGTTTGAGGGGATACTTGCATAGTACTGCAATTTGTGTTTGTGAGTGTACAAGTTAGTCCATAAAAAGTTTGAGGGGATATAGTGCCGCAGTTCGTGTTTGTGGGTGAACAAGTTAGTCCATAAAAAGTTTGAGGGGATGCAGTACCACGATTCGTGTTTGTGGGTGAACAAGTTAGTCCATCAGAAGTTTGAGGGGATACAGTACAGCATTCGTGTTTGTGGGTGAACACGTAAGTCCATGTTGTGGGTGAACACGTAAGTCCATGAAAAGTTTGGGGGGATAAAGTACACAATTCGTGTTTGTGGGTGAACAAGTTAGTACATGAAAAGTTTGAGGGGATAAAGTACACAATTCGTGTTTGTGGGTGAACAAGTTAGTCCATGAAAAGTTTGAGGGGATATAGTACCGCAATTCGTGTTTGTGGGTGAACAAGTTAGTCCATGAAAAGTTTGAAGGGATACAGTACAGCATTCGTGTTTGTGGGTGAACACGTAAGTCCATGAAAAGTTTGAGGGGATATAGTACCGCAATTCGTGTTTGTGGGTGAACAATTCGTGTTTGTGGGTGAACACGTAAGTCCATGAAAAGTTTGAGGGGATATACTGTAAATGTATTACATTTGGCGTGTACGATATTTGGCGGAAATTTAATTTTCAGCAAGTTAGTATAGATTTGATTTTGCGCTGTTTGAATACTAGTATGCTTGTGCAGTTATAAAAGTTAATATACAAGACATTTAGCGATGCACTTGAATTAGCGGACTCCGCTTTCCGCCAAAATCGCTAAATAGAATACACCGCGAAATGTAATACGTTTACAGTAGTACCGCAATTCGTGTTTGTGGGTGAACAAGTTAGTCCATTAAAAGTTTAAGGGGATATAGTATCGCAATTCGTGTTTGTGGGTGAACAAGTTAGTCCATGAAAAGTTTGAGGGGATACAGGACCGCAATTCGTGTTTGTGGGTGAACAAGTTAGTCCATGAAAAGTTTGAGGGGATACAGTACCACAATTCGTGTTTGTGGGTGAACACGTAAGTCCATGAAAAGTTTGAGCGCATATAGTACCACAATTCGTGTTTGTGGGTGAACACGTAAGTCCATGAAAAGTTTGAGGGCATATAGTACCGCAATTCGTGTTTGTGGGTGAACACATAAGTCCATGAAAAGTTTGAGGGGATATAGTACCGCAATTCGTGTTTGTGGGTGAACAAGTTAGTGCTGTGCGAAATGGAAGTGATGTAATTATCATCGAGTCGATGTTCCCTTGATTATTGCATATGCTCGCTATACTTTGCAGTGCCCTTGTTTATTGAAGAATCTTTCTTCACCACATTTATATTTGAAGAGTTAAATCCCCGGAAAGTTGGTAAGGAACTAAATTTTAACTCAATAGATTTAGTATTTATTTAAAAAAGAGTTTTTGATAGAGTCGATTTTTTCCCTTTAGTAAAGGCTTCACTAATTTTATTTCACGTGAAGAGAAATATAGAACCTACTGAATGTGTCAGTAAAAACACTGTGACTGGAAAAAAATCGTTTATTAAAAGGGTAGCAGATAAGTGCATTCTAATTGGCTACAATTTGCCAGAAATTCTATTGGGTGAAAATTGCGGTACCCATAAGCTTGGCACTAAATGTTGTCAAATGCGATAAATACTTGTACGTATCTAAATCTATGGCCAGGTCTGAGAGCTATGTTGTGTAGTATTTGGTTTCATTTAGAATTGTGAGTTACAATTTTCAAGCAATACAGGACGATGCTTTAATATAAAAGTTGATTCTTTTCCCCTTTCGCAACGATATCCGGAATTTTGATTTTAATTTCTTAAACACGAACAATATCCTCTGCACGTGTCTTTGGGTGGATAGGAAAAACAAATTTTGTTTTTCATTTCACAGTGTTTCACACAGATAATCTTTTTAAGGACTGTCTTAACAAGAACTGGTGCTTTCTTTGTGAATCTTGTATATTTGGTAATTTGCTTCGTTTTCTTGTGATACCTGGAATGGTTTTAAGTCGGGTGAAGAGAGAACTTCGTGGGTTGATTTACCACATCTTCACAGTCGCTCTGCTTGTTTTACTTGTTCTGATTTTTAGTGAAGCAGCAGGCGCTTTTAGAGATAACAGTTCTATTACTGATGATCCTTTTACCAAATATGGAAAATGGGTGACTATCATCTTGTATTTTATTCGACTTCTGACTTTCTTAAGTCTGCCGTTATCAGTGTTCAATTTTCTTGGATTTGTTTTGTACAACACATACCCGAAGCCCCCAGAAATGACTGGCACACTTCTACATGGCCCATTGGTCTGCTTCAGGGTTGTCACAAAGGGAACGTGTCCAAACCTGGTAAAGAATAACGTGGAGAGAAACATTAACACATGCAGTGGTCTCGGCTTGAGCAACTTCATTTTTGAAGTCGTGACGGATAATGCAATTAATATTCCAAAGCATCTGTATGTAAGAGAAATCGTGGTTCCATTCAATTATCGAACATCCAAAAGGACCCTTTACAAAGCACGAGCACTTCAGTATTGCTTGGAGGATTGTGTAAATGTGCTAAAAGATGAGGATTGGATCGTTCACCTTGACGAGGAAACTGTTTTGACCAGGGCGTCAGTGATTGGAATTCTTAACTTTATAGCAAAAGGTACAGCCAGTTTTGGGCAGGGTATCATATCGTATGCTAACGAGAAGATATTTTGTTGGATCACCACAATCTTCGATCTCGCTAGAGTCGGGACTGACTATGGTATTCTGCGATTTTGTCTGAAGTACTTAAAAAAACCCGTCTTCAGCTGGAAAGGGAGCTACGTTGTTTCCAGTGCTGGAGCAGAGAGAAAGGTTTCTTATGACTTCGGTATAGAAGGAAGTATTGCGGAAGATTGTTTCTTTGGATTGACAGCTTGGAAACTGGGCTATTCATTTGACTTTATCGAAGGTGAAATGTGGGAGAAAAGTCCCTTTTCTCTGACAGATTACATAAAGCAAAGAAAACGATGGATACAAGGCATAACAATGACCTTTATAAGTAAGAATATCCCGCTAAGACAGAAGGGTGGAATTCTCTTTATAATACTCGGATGGATAACGATGCCCTTGACCGTCCCAAACACCGTGCTGGTGCCTCTGTACCCCCTCCCAATGCCGCGAGTGATTAGCTTTCTGTTTGGGTTTATGGGGGGAGTGATGATGTTTCTGTTTATCATTGGTGCCCTGAAATCATTCAACTATCAGAGAATTGGTCTTATAAAGTTCATGGCTGTATGCCTCTCACCCGTTCTTCTCCTACCTTTCTTTGTACTAACGGAAACGTGCGCAGTTGTTTACGCATTTCTTACATTTAAAACAATTGAATTCCAAACAGTGAAGAAAGAGGACAGAATAAGCGATAAAGATAGCTGGTTAGGCAAAAGAAACTCTGTTTTTGATGCTTAAATTTTATAGGAACATTATACATGTAACTCTAAGGCAAAACTTAAAGGTGTTAAAATGCTGCAATGGGTGCGTGATTGCATGAAAGAAGTATTCGAAAAGAAAGAAAAGCACACGCCTTTCTACGCAAAAGTCTTTTGTGATTTGAGAGACACTATTGATTCTAATGCTTGCATTCAAACTCATCCGAATCAAATATCGAAAATAAAATTACAGAAGAAGTTCTTTTTTTTTTTACTTATAAGTGTCTTCACCTTGATCCAAGGATCAAGAAATGCTGTTGTCTGGGCCCTATTTATGATGTTTGATATATATGGAGATAACGAACAGTATTTAATATCAAAGTCAATAAAACAATACGAAATAGGAGCAGAGCAAACGCGGACCTCCGAAACATCAGAGGTGGGATCAGGTGCCATGGAGGAGTGAGCATCCTCTGCTGTCCGGTCACACTCGCCGTGTGCTCCTTGTCATGGTCGGGAAATAACGGAAATAATCCGTCGTCAATTCAATGTATAAATAATGGACTAACAATTAGTATGAAAAATGTCGGTCAGCATATGACTTAATGATAAATTGTATTTGCTGACAAGGTCGTTGTATCGACCATAGAACTTATGAAAAGATGACTTTAAACGAGACTGCTGATATTCTTGTCTCATCAACTTGCTTGTCAATAATCTACCTCATTTTAGAAATTGTTCATACGTAGATTATGCTCTTGCGTATCGAAACAACTGAGATATATAAACTCCATATGCAGGTGATGAAGGTATATTGCTGCATAAGTAATGGACGTTGACGATAGAAAAGTTAAAGTCATCACGTTTATCATATAGCTTGGTTGTTAGATTACCATTAACGTCCCTTTCAAGTAAAATATCCAAGTATGAAACAGATGTGTCAGACTCTGTGGTATCTTTTATCTCAAGCTCTCCAGGATATATCGTATCGACGTAGGAATGGAAATTACCATTTTTAATTGACAAAACATCGTCGATATATATAAATGTCGAGTTGAAGGCAAAAGCGAGTGTTTTCTTCTTTTCACGGATAAGATTTTGCACAAATTCTGCTTCATATGAATACGAAGATAGGTCTGCCAATAACGGAGCGCAATTGGTACCCATGGGAATTCCAATAGATTGTTGGAAGACCTGGTCTTCAAAAACCACATAGATATTGTCAATCAGAAACTCAAGCATCTTTTTTGTATCAACTTCAGAGTACTTGTGTGTGCAATCAGAATTTGTTTTAACAAATTAATTTTGCAAATGACCAACGATCGGGTAAGCAAATTTACGAGTTCCTTTTTATTGAAAAAGCAGTTGTAAATGATATCAAAAAGCCTGGACTTTAATTTATCATGGGGAATGGTTGTGTATAAAGTTGAAAAATCGTAAGCTTTTAAGTTGATTCTGGAAAAATCTTGTGATTTCAAATTGTCCAAAAGTTTATTTATGAGTATCCACATCTGATTCACACCACTTCTTGAATATATTGTTGCACAGTACTCTTGAAGTGTTTCCTTCACTACTGTTAATATCTTAGTGAACAGTAACGAAAGAGGCGTGGTTGAACATTTACTGGAACCCGCAATGTATCTTTGTTTGTAAGGATTTTTATGAAGTTTCGGAATCCAATATACATATAGGGTAGTTCAAATTAATTTTGGATCTGTGGAATATTAAAAATATTCAAAACTGACATTTGATTTTGAAGAATTTCTTCCTTAGAAAGGGAAGTATATGAGTATAAGTAGGATTACCGCTAGTAGAATTAAATCCAAGTTCTTCTAAAATATAATTTATATAATGAGCCTTACAAACGAAGACAATGTTGTTACCTGCTTTGTCGGCAGGGACCAGTACGTACTGATCATGTAATCTATCTAATTCTTTTTTCACTTCTGGATTATTGAATACAGAAGGATAGATGGTTTTCATATTGCACCTCAATCATTTAATACGCGACTTTAACATGGATCTGATACATTTTATTCATTCTGACAAAGTGTCAACGTCTTCTTTTTCATATTTAGCCCATCGTCTTGCGGAATTTTCAACAGAATCCATAATATTTATGAAATGCCGACGCCAGTTAAAGGATCGGGATTCCCTATATTTAGGACCTTTTAAAATAAGTGATCTAAGGTCCTTATTATTAACTACAGTCGTGTGCCAAAAGTGAAGATAATTTTATTTTTTCTCTATATATTTCATTGAAAACAACATTTTTTAAAATCACTGGTATGACAACATTTCTTAACAGATTTTATCACAAATTTCATGGTAATCCAATAAATTGTTGTAGTTGATATAAACAATAGTTTTTATCTGATCAGTATTGATATTTTAGAAATATTGTAATTTTACTGCGACATGAATTTTTAAGTCACATACTCAAAATGAATTCTATAGTCAACGATGATCTTGAATTTTAGAACTGATGTCAATTGATGAACTATCTTTTAGTAAAAACTAAGTATTTAATGATCTTTTAAAGAAAGAAAACTGCACATTTTCTGGTTTAAGTACTGAAATAAATAATGAAATTGGACAAAAATTGACCATTTGCCAATGATTTTAAAAAATGTTGTTTTCAATGAAATATATAGAGAAAAAATAAAATTATCTTCACTTTTGGCACACGACGTGTATATTTACGTCACCTGTAATAATGTGAACATGAACACGATGGAGGATTATGTTTCAGATGCTCAGTAGCCAGGCCATGTAATTTTTTTTTTGTAATTGAAAAGTTTGGAAGCAATGGTCGATGTATATTTGTAGGAAATACAAGGTGTAGTCTTTAACTTGAAATATGGTGAAATACAAGACTAAACCCTGGCTCAAAGTCCATTTAAAAATACAAAATTGGACCAGAGCAAACACAGACCTAAAAAAATCAGTGGTGGGGTCAGGTGCCATGCTGAATTGAGCATCTCCTGCCGACCAGTCACACCCGCCGCGTGCTCCTTGTCATGATAAGAAAAAAAAATAGCGAAAAAAGCCGTCGGCAGTTCAGTTTGTATATAATGGCCTAACAAATAGTATGAAAAACTTTAGTCAGCATTTGACTTAATGATAAATTGTATTTGTAGACAAGGTTATTGTATAGACTATAGAACTTACGAAATATTGACTTTAAACGAGACTGTTGATATTCTTGTATTAGCAAATTGTCAATAATTTACCATGTTTTGAAAATTATTCATACTCTCTTGCCTATCGAATCAGCTGAGATATTTACTCTGTATGCAGGTGATGAAGGTATATTGCTGCATTAGTAAGGGAAGTTGACAGTAGAAAAGTTTAAGTCATCACGTTTAACATAGAACTATTGTTTAATTACCATTTTAAACATATTTAATTCTTACAATAATCTAATTGGCTTATTTTTCTTTAATTGCTGTACAAAACTTCATTGTTGGAGCTACATGGTTCTAAATGGACTTGCAATCAATATATGTAAATTACCCGAATGGTAGCATCTGAGAAATAATATTATTGACAAAAAAAATATAAGTTGCAAGAAAATCTGTTGGTAATATGATTTTCTAAATTACTTCTCAAAAAGTGATGCTTCCTTTCTGGTATTTTATTAGTTTAACGAGATCACTCTGTTTTATTGTATGCTACTTCAACTCAATGCTGCAAGTATCTTGTAATTTATCTTTAAAAAATACGATCAACAATATAACAATTTGTATTGTTTGTGACTTACATAAAAGATAAAAAACAAATATTTTCAAAACTCCAATCACTATGGATTAAGAAATTAGATACATATACCTGTTCAAGAGGTAAGTATCAACTACAAAATGAATTTCAAGAAGTTGGCCGTATCCGTCACGTGATTTTTTTTCTCTGCTTCTGAGAGTCGATTTCTGAGCAAGAAATTAAACAATCGATCTAAGTGTCTTAGGACTGGAATAGAGAGCTTTGGGTGATGGTGTAGATAGGGCAAGCAAGATGAATCTGGTGTTTTTATTTATCATTGCAAGGTAAGATTTATATATGATGTTGTATATTATTCTAGTTTTTGAAACTTCGTTGGACTAATTGATTTCTCTACACTTCATTTTTTCATTATTTGTAAATAATTTAATTCCGGTTGTAACGCTGTATTTGACTGGATAAAAAAATTATTTTATATCGTATAAAATGGGTTGCCTACGTCACAATGACTTGCGTCAAAAACGTATCAATCCGCCTGACGTTACATTCAAATTTTATACAAATTGAAGTCATTCTGCTAGAACATTCATCTTTTTTTCTTACATCAAATGAATGAAAATTAAATTATAAGCAATGAATTTAATAGCTACCCATTTTATACGGTATAAACTGGGTTGGAACAGTTTACCCTTTTTTATAAACCGCTTCGCGGTTTATAAAGCGTAAACTGCCCCAACCCAGTTTATACCGTATAAAATAGGTAGCTATTAAATTCATTCCTTAAATGAATACCATAAGGAATGTTACTATTAAGATCCTGTATAAATCAGTAAAATTTGGCAATTAAATGACTTCTTCCCTACTTTGGGGGCTTTGATTTTAAAGTGCATTCATATTTTAAAAAATGTAACTTTTCTGGGATATCATGCAAGAACACTAGAATATTGGAAGCTGGTGTTTAAACTGGTCCTTTGCACTAATATATTATATAATTCATACAATACTTTAATTGGCTTTTGATACAAGAATAATTTAATTTTGGTTGTAACGCTGTATTTGATTGGATAAAAAATTATTTCATATCGTATAAAATGAGTTGCCTACGTCACAATGACTTGCGTAAAAAACGTATCAATCCGCCTGACGTTACATTCAAATTTTGTACAAACTGAAGTCACTTTGTTAGAACAATCATCTTTTTTTCTTACATCAAATGAATGAAAATTAAATTATAAGCAATGAATTTAATAGCTACCCATTTTATACGGTATAAACTGGGTTGGAACATCTTTACACTTTTTATGAACCGCTTTGCGGTTTATAATGCGTAAACTGCCCCAACCCAGTTTATACCGTATAAAATAGGTAGCTATTAAATTCATTCCTTATACAAAGAAATAATGAATACAAGAATATATTTTCATATTTTTAGTTCTGTCAAGGTTTCTTGGGAGTGTAGACAACCACAGCAGTTCCTGTCCAGAGAGCTACCGGAGAGATCCCGAGATCTGTTACGTCACGTTAAACACGTGACCAATGTCGCCAATATTACCTCAACGCTTGATATCGTTCTAAATCCGCGGAAATATGACAAAAGACTAAGGCCAGGCTTTAAGGGTAAACAATTTAGTCTGATGATTCACTGACGATATATTATATCTTCTAGCTGTATACTGCCAGTCTGGTGTAAATTCACCGAATTAATCAATTTTCTAATTAACATTGAGCAGGATTATTTTTTATTCATTATGTTGGGAATTTTTTAAGTAAAGTAAACCTGAAGTATGCCATTCATAAAAATGATAATTACAGTTTTGTGTTTATTTTTTAGAGAAACCAGTGGTTATTTATACAGATATACTTCTGAGATCAATGGGACCGATCTCTGAGAAAGACATGGTCAGTTTTTACTTTGAATTATCTGAAAAATCAACTTGTTTAGAATAAGATTAATATTAGCTTGTCAACGAATAAGCTTTTTTAACTAGTTGATAAAACAGGGATACCAACAGTCTCATTTAAAGTCATCATATCGATAATCATATCGTTCATATCAGCAATTACAATCTGTCATTAAGTCGACTGCTGACTGACGTTTGTCAAAAAGGTTACTTTGCGAATATTTACACATTGATTTTAAGTTGGCCTGATCATGACAAGAAGGACACGGCGATTGTTACGAATTGAAAGGTGATGCTTACTCCCTCGTGGCACCTGATCCCACCTCTGATGATTTAGAGGTCCGTGTTTGCTCTGCTTCCAATTTGTATTGTTACTATAGACTTTTTAGCTTGAATACTATTCAAAACACCATAACATGGACGCTAAGGTTAAAGGGTACCTGTATTTTATATTATATTAGACGTTAAATACCGTAAGGTGCAACGTCATACGTGAAAAGTGCCTTAGAATGATTAAAAGATTTAAAAAATAAAAACTTATTTTCAGAAGAAGAAGAGAATGAACGGATGTAAATTATAAGCATCGTGTTAATTTAAATACATTAATATCTTATAATGTGATAGTTAATTTGCAAGAAGGGAAGAAAATAAGGTCGTTACTACAAGTTTCAATAAGAGATAAAAAAAAAGATGCGTATAACGGGCTTAATTCTTTTATTGTTTCGAGACATCAAATCGTTTTCACCTGAGCATCAAATCGTTTCAATTGATAGGCTCCCGATCCCTCTTCTGGAGTCTCCGATGGTGCCATCTTCGCTAGCCAAGGGTTTCTGAACTTCATGAACTTGAGGAGAGTAGCGTATCAGAAACCCTTGGCTAGCGAAGATGCGATGGTGCGTGTTACGTGCTCTGTTCACACATCAGCCAACCTCTGAAAACATCAGAGGTGGTACATGTATCTGATACCATAGAGGAGTGAGCATCCTCACTCGAACAGTCAACGCTGTGCATTTCTTGTAATAAGCGGAAAAATCCGGTTAATTGAGTGTTTAAAATGTATTGGCTGACAAGGCCATTATATAGACCATGGAAGTTAAGAAATGTTGATTTTAAACGAGACCGTTGATATCTTAATTTATTTTTCAATTGCTTGCTTCGTTTTAGAAATTGTTTTTACGTAGAGCATGCCCCTACGTATTGAAACAACTAAAAGAGACCAAAAAAAACCCCTCCCTATACAGGCGAAATACTGGTACATAAATTAGGGGATTTCAAGATGGACCAGTTAAAGTCCTCAAGATTGTTATAAATTTGGTTGTTAGGTTACCATTGACTAATTTTCTAGTAAGATATCTAAATATGAAAGAAAGGTTTCAGGTAGACTCCGTGGTATCTTTTATTTAAAGTGCAATGGTATAAATCGAATCAACGTGGTAATAAAATGAAAATTCTTAATTCTAGTACAATGTATATAAAACACTGTCGATATGTTGAATAGAAGGTCACAGCAAAAATTTTCTTTCATGTTAAAGTTTGGCGTACATTCTGATTCATATGAAAACAAAAATGAGTCTGCTAATAACCGGGAACAACTTGTATCCACGGGAATTCTGACAAATTGTTGAAGTTGATCTCCAAAAGTACAAAGATAATGTCAATCAGATGTAAAGATTGTTTCTTCAATTGTCTCTTCGGTATTACTTTGTAAATTGGCATAGTTTATAAGAAGTGATCTCGTTTATTAGAGTTGCAAATACAACTAAATTTCATTAAAGATGTAGATGGTATTTCTTTGGATTTTAATGTTACAATAACTAGTTAAATTTGGTTTCCTTTAAGGACAAATGATACAAACAAACTTTTGTCAAAGAATTGAAAATAACAAGTAGGGTCACATTTAAATGAGTAAAACGAATAACTTTCACCGCATAGTTTTTAATTTTTTATTCAAATTTGCACAAAAATGGAATTTGAAGTGAAAAATATTTGTATAGATTAATGCACAGGTGCTTGAGGACAGGACCACCTTTCCCCCCCCCCCCCCCGGAGCCGAGTCAGGTATGAAATTTACTAAAGACCCCTGGGCTTTTTCAACTTTTTTCTCATAAATAATCTTTCATTGACATATTTGTGATAACTCCTATACCAACAAATCGAAGAATTACCTAAAACAAACGTTCTATAAAATCTACCCTACATTCTATATATTAAAATCAACACCTTGTTAATTTATATATAGAGAGTAGGGTAGAAATTTTTATAAAATGTTAGTTTAAGCAATTTTTCCGAATTGATGGGATAGATTATATCACAAATATGTCATCCATATACAATTTATGTGAAAAAAAAGTCTAATAGGCCCGGGGGTGTATATTGGGGTGGGGGGGTCCTGTCCTCAAGCACCTGTGGTTAATTTATATATAGAGAGTGGGGTAGAAATTTTTATAAAATGTTAGTTTAAGCAATTTTTTTGAATTGATGGGATAGATTAGATCACAAATATGTCATCCATATATAATTTATGCGAAAAAAAGTCTAACAGGCCCGGGGTCTATATTGGGGGGGGGGGATTCCTGTCCTCAAGCACCTGTGGATTAACAAGGATGTTTTCAGAAGGGCATACTTTTGAACATCACAGCAGGTTTACAATTTCTTTATTTTCTAGACATTTATTATTTGGATCATTTGTAATGAAATTAGGCCGAAAAATACATACCAATCCAGGTTTCCATTGTTTGTTTGTATCGATTCTGTCCTTAAAAATGAATATTATAAAGCGAACTAAATCTACAAATGAAATGTTACAGTGTATTTCCACTTAGATACATTTTTAAATGCAAATTTAAATCTCTGTTTCCTTGTTTAACATTTCGTTGTGCTACCAATCTCATCTTTGAAAATTCCTAAGTTTCAAAATCCACAACACCACTTCTGAATCTTTTTATGAGATACTTTTGACGCTGTGCAGTGTAGCTTTGTCTAAAAGCACGATATATACATTATACTTTTGATGGATTTTTAATTCAAAACTTAAGGTAGGATTCTTCTCATATTTCTAATATTTAAAAATTAATGAAATTTTCACAGAAACAAGAAGATAATATCAGTAAGTGATAGTATCAGTGAAATTAAATTTGACCGTTTTATATGAGAGGCAAGGTCAGGTCAAGGTCGTTATCTTTTTTCCTTGACATTAAAAATAAAAATATACTGTTGCAAATCATGTGATACCTACTTCTATTTCAAAAGTTTAATGATTGCTCTTTTTGCATAAAAACATATTACTATATCGGGTCCATCGCATGATATTACCAAATTTACATAAATAATTTAACTTAACTGGATATTGGCTAATCCGAATTTTCTCTGTTTTAATTTTTTAGGATATTTTAGTTATTTTCATATGCTTCCTATATTTAACTTTTTCTTATTTTCACATATAATGAAGTAGTCTTATAAATATACAAAATGATACAAAAACAAAAAGTTTTGATCGTTTACTAAGAGAGAAAAAAATACTTTTTATGGATTTTTGGCTCAAATCTGCACTTTGATAGGAAGTGTTTAAAAGTTAAAGTTCTAGTTTGTTTGAAAAATCATATTTATTAGATATATTTTGAAAGTTTAGTCCCTCATTATTAATCTAACTTACATTTGAAAATTTCTCCAAGTCTTCGATTGTGTAAAAATTATAACTAAATTCATTGTTCTATTATAATTTTGAGAGGCAGAAAAAAAAGATATTTTCATACGCCACCATTCCGCCAAAATTATAGTCCCTGCTAGTTTTCAAACACAGTTTACCATTTCTATTTAGAGTTGTACAATTGTGATGAGGAAAGAAAAATATGGTCTTTTAAATTCCTTACACCTCAATATATAAGACATATAAGCAAATATACTTTGAATGTTTCATCTAGTCAGAAACCAGAGAAGAATCCTACCTTAAAAAACAAGAACAAAATCACATGAGTAATCAATTGAGTTTTTTTTAAAATTAAGTTATACTCAGTATAAGTAAAAGTGAGATCGGGGACAAAAAGCTTTCAGGGAACTATGATAATTTACCGAAAAGACACTATCTATATAAACGTTTTAATTTGTAACAAGTTAAATTAAAGTTAATTTCTGTAGAAACATGTCAAGTAGATATTTTTATTGAATTAAGTATTGTAGGCCACCGGCCCAAAGTACATTCATATTTTACAATGTTATATTTACAATTTTAGATCAGGCTTACCAGGTATACAATATGAAAACATATAGACTATACTTATGAATTATCACATATTAAATTCTCAATGAACTTTTCCCTCTCTTTAAAAGCTAAAAAGGTAAATTTTGCGACATCATTTAACACTGCATCATTTCCATATATAAGCATATTCACAGTGTTTTTATAAAATCTTAAGTGTTTCAAAATATTACAGTTTACTCTAATATCCATATATAATTCACAATTTTCTACAAAGTGCTTTTCATTTTCAATACAATTTTTATTTGCTATTTGACAGAAGAGACAAAATCTATTTTCTCTAGGAATACCTTTAAATCGACCATGTTCAATTTCCAAACAATGACTAGAAGTTCTTAATTTACAAAGTGATTCTCTGAAAGATACATTGTTTATGACATCTAGATACCTTTCCTGTTCAAAAAGAATTTTGAATTTACAATAAAAATCCAGTTTACTATAAGAGCTCAATGAAGAGTGCCATTCTTGCATAAAGTTATCCTGAACTCTTTGTACAAACTCTTTTAAAAATAATACATTATCCCCTACACCTTAATAAAGCCATACATAGTGGAATCCATATCTACATAACATTGACTTCACTTCTGACGCCCAGTTACCTCTAATTCTACCTACATTATTTAACTGAAGTAAAAATAAGTAACATCTTTTTGGATATCTATCATCTTCCATACAAAATATCTTTAACCAATATGCAATAAATTTCTTAAAGTACTTTACCATTAGAGGATATCTCCCTAGTTCTCCTAGTACAACTATTTCAGGTGTATTGTTCTTGATTCGATACATTTCGATAACTCATACCCCCATATTTCAGCACCATAAGTCAAAATAGGTACAATCATTCTATCAAAAATGCAAAAGATTTGTTTATATGATGCATTGTACATCTTCATAAATTTATATACAATAAACAATGCTTTTTCTGCTGACACACACAGAGACTTCTTTGTCAGTTCCCATGACATTGTACTTGTAAAATATAACCCTAGGTATTTGTAAAATGATACAATTTCAATTTCTCTTCCATCAAAAAAACCATTTCTCTGTACTTTTTGTTATACCCCCACGTCTAAACACCATGATCTTTGATTTTTGTAAATTAATTTTCATGCCATATTTGTAGCAAAATTTTTCTAAGGCTTTAATTTGATTTTGTAAGTTAATAACAGTATCCGCAAAGTTAACTACGTCATCAGCAAAAAGTAACTGCATAATGTTAGGATATGTCTCATCAATGTATATGCCTTTACATTCTATTGATTCTAATAATTCTGTTAGTTCCCCAATAAACATGATAAATAATAAAGGACTTAACATGCAACCCTGTCTTGTACCTATATTACACTGAAAAAAGTCTGAAATAAGATTTTGATTTCTAATACATGATGTTAATTGGGAATACATTGACTTTAAAAGCAATAAAATATTTGTACTGACTCCTTTCTTGAATAGTGTATACAGTAAAATATTATGTTGAACACAATCAAAAGCTTTTGAAAAATCTATAAACATGCAATACATTCTACCTTTGCTTTTACTAATATATTTATATACACTTGCTTGAAGAACAAAGCAATTATCAATAGTAGAACGTGTCTGTCTAAAACCAGACTGTTGTTCAAACAATACTCCTCCATATTCTGCCCAACAAGTTAATCTGTTATTCAAAATTTTAGTAAAACATGTCAAGTATCGAGTATAGAAATCAGATTGTAGTTTTCACTAATATTATTTCAACACATATAGTTTAACTTTATCAGTTTTACTTAAAATAATTTTTTAATTAATTATTTTTATTATATTACCGACTCAGATTGAAACAATTAAAAAAAAAACTTAATCATAAATGCACGTTTTGGTAATCTCGTCCACCTCTCTGTGTAAAATGTACGGATATACAAAGTAATAACCTGACTGGTTTTCCTCTATGTTTCTCGTCTCCGTTTCATTACAAATTCCTATTACCAAAAGAAACACCATCATTCATTTTGATTAAACCGAATTTGTTCATCTGTAAACAGTTCATTACAAACTTTTTGCCTCTGAGTGACCACTGCAATATACATTGTTCCGTGGACGTCTTTTATTATCCTCCGAACCCCTTCCCCACTTACTGCCTTGTGTTAAATGGGATTTAGACAACATTTGCTTATTGGGTTTTTTCTTCATTTATATTCCTGACCAACACATTCTTATATTTATTAATAGAAAAACCTTCCGCTTGATGAATGAAGGACCGATTCTTTTTATGAATAGGGAAAATGAACATTTGAATAAAACAATCCATCAAATAACTGTTTATGCTTTAGGATCTCTATTTTGCAAAACGGATGCAATAAAATAGAAGAGAGGAAGTAAATTAATGAATTCATCAAATATATTTGCATGCTATTAATAAAAGAAAACTACTGCAGTAAAATCTTGCTATTGTACAATGAATACAAAGAAACCTAAATAATGGAAATTAGCATCAATTTAATTTCTACAGTATGCATCTTAATGTTTAAATCCATCTTAGAATATTTTCAGAAAACGTTGATTTTTTGTGCAGGTCTATTCCATCGAGATATACTTCCGCCAGAGATGGATGGATACAAGACTGGCCACCAATATGTCTATAGAGAACATCTCTCTGAACATCAAAGTACTGGATAGACTCTGGCATCCCGACACAGTCTTCTACAATGGCAGACAGTCTTATCTTCACTTTGTCCCAACCCCAAACAGATTTATACGAATAAGTCCTAATGGTTCTATGTATTTATCACAAAGGTATATTGATATTTTTGAATAATGGGATAATAAACATCGTAAAACTTCAATTTAAGACACGATTTTCTCAGTCTGTACTTGGGTTACATTTTGTACATTTTTTTCACAGACTGACTGTTAGAGCAGTTTGTCAAATGGAGCTTCAGAATTACCCTCTAGACTCCCAGATCTGTGAACTCAAGATCGGCAGCTGTACGTGCTCTTTTGTTGACATCGAAAAAAAAAATTAAAAGCTGATTTTTACCTACACATTTACTAGTTTTGATACCTCTTTCAGTCGCCTACACAACAGAAGAGGTCATGTACGTTTGGCGTTACGGTCCATTGAACTCTGTCCAGCTGTCCAATGATATGACAATGTCTCAATTTGACCTCATCAATTACTCTGCCACTTACACTAACGTTTCCAGAAAAGGAGGTATCAAAAGAATTAGTGCGCTGTTTCCATGCGTTTTTCATTATTATTTTTATACCCCCGCTCCGAAGGAGAGGGGGGTATACTGTTTTACCCTTGTGTGTCTGTCTGTCTGTCTAGCTGTCCGTGTGTCTGTGTGTCCGTGTGTCCGTCCGTAACAAATTTTCGACGCAGTTTTCTCAGCAACTACTCATCGTAGATGCTTGAAATTTTAACACAATCTTCTCTGAGGCATGCCATATGGTGGGATACATTTTCACTTAAATCTGATGTCAATTTCCTGTTTGTCTGTGCGTCTGTCCGTTTCATACATAACAAATTTTCGTCGCAGTTTTCTCAGCAACTACTCATCGTAGATGCTTGAAATTTTAACACAATCTTCTCTGAGGCATGCCATATGGTGGGATACATTTTCGCTCAAATCCGATGTCAACTTCCTGTTTGTCTGTGCGTCTGTCCATTTCATACATAACAAATTTTCGTCACAGTTTTCTCAGCAACTACTCATCGTAGATGCTTGAAATTTTAACACAATCTTCTCTGACGCATGCCATTCATTGGGATACATTTTTATTCAAATCCGATGTCAACTTCCTGTTTGTTTGTGTGTCTGTCCGTTTCATGCATAAAAAATTTCGTCGCAGTTTTCTCTTTAGCTATTCATAGCAGATGCTTGAAATTTTATTACTCTTTGTAGAGGTATGCCATACGGTGGGATTACTAGTAATTTTGATATGAATCTGATGTCAACTTCATATTTTTCTGTACGTCTGCCTGTAATTGAACTTGTGTATACTAACATGATAGTCCTTATTTGCATCAGAGCGGGGGTATTACTAGTGAGCATTGGCTCACAGATTTCTTGTTTTTCCTCATATTTATGTTTGCTTATTTGTATGGATTTAGCATTCTTTCATAAATGATTTAAACCTTAATCAAAAAAAGTGTCACTTCTATCCAATTTAACATTTTCTATTTTATTTCTGCCATAACTTTCCTATTTCATCCATGTTTTAAAATTAACTTTACTTTCTCTCGTTGCTCTACATGCTATTATGAATTGTTCTATTTTTTCTAGCTTTGAAACTTATGCTGATTCCGTAATCTCTACTAAATTGTTCATTTTATCCATGTGACAGCCATTCATTCCTGTCTGACGGTCCGCTTTGGTCTCAGGAGACACACGGGGTATTTTCTGATACACGTTGTTATTCCGTGCTCATTACTAGTGGTTCTGTCTTGGGTCTCTTTCTGGATTAATAGGGAGGCCACAGCAGATAGAATTGCTCTTGGTAAATAACAATTATACTTCAGGATTCTTAAAGCATCGCTGGAAAACAAGCTTTAGCACAGTATAAAGTCCAACAAGTTAAACATATCCAAGCTTTAATAGTAGTCGCATGATAAAAATGTTTAAAATTATGAAGATATTTATTGTGTCATTTCTCCCTTGTCAAGAAAATAAATAGATTCTTCCTATGTAACAAGTGCCTAATTTATTATTTATAAGATTTATTATCTTATATGTCTGTACAGGCACAACCACAGTTTTAACTATGACCTTCCTTGCCCTTGATACCCGAGATGAACTCCCTCGAGTTTCCTATGCCACTGCACTTGACCTCTACGTCTCCATGTGTTTTATCTTCGTCCTCTCGACGCTCGTGCAGTTTGCCATCGTTCACCTTTTCACCAAGAGAGGTCATAGTGATACGCATCCCCATCCCAAAATAGACAGCTCGGACGAGGAACATGCACCTGTATGTATTTCTTACCCTACAGCAGTTACTTGATTATTTCTTATCCACAAAGAGTCATGATTTAGCAAAGATGCATCTTAGGTAGAGATATACATGTAAAATGTTTTGTTTCTGTCAATAGAATAAAGCCACACTTAATTTATATTGCTGCTTATAGTTTATAGAGAAGGTAGAGTAAGAAATTGTATATTAATTACAGACTCACAGAAATCTTCGTCCCAGGACTACCAAAAGGATAGCGTGTAGTGAGCAGAGTATTCAGAAGAACCGAGTATTCGTGTCCAGAGTGGAGAGTCAGATGAAAGTCTGGTTCTCCAGCTTAAAGATAAGAGGTCATCGTGTCAGAGGTCAAGGTCGAGATGTCCAGGCTAACAGTGTGAGCCAAATTGACAAGGTGTGTCGATTTGTTTTTCCAATAACATTTGTAATATTAAATATAGGATACTGGTCATTTTACTTGACTAGAAATGAATTTAAAAGCATGTAAAATACTTGGCTTTTCAAGTAAATCTGCACAAATTTGCAATCTGAGGTGAATATTTGCCTTGACTGATATTGATAAATAGTAAATAATACAAATAAAAGAAATATGATTTCATTTTTTATTTAATATATCTATAAATTTAGACCGTTTAACAATTGAAAATAAAACTATATGTATATACATATGTAACAATATATATGCAAGATAACAATATAACTGTCTACAAAATTGTACTTAGAAAGCACATTTATATACAAGTTATTTAATAACGCACTTTTTATGAAAAAATATACAAATAATACCACACATTTGGATTTACACGTCTTTTTTGACATGTGCATGACACATGCTCAAATGGAAGCATGTAAATCACCTAAAAAGGTCTTTATAATGTAAATGTAAAACCTCTGACGCAAACAAGATCTGACAAATAAATCTGAGGTGTAACATAACAAATCGTCAGTCTGAAATGTGGAATTATGGATGATAATACTCAAACAATAACACTCTCTTCTCTGTCCCTGCTTCAGTGTGTCGTTGTTACTAGATATGGATCGAATTCTGTAATAAAAAAGTATAAATAAGCCAAATATGTGGAAATGTCAAAATTGTGTTTGTGTTTTCTTTAATTTATCTATAACTAGTTATAAGTAATTGATTAAAATGCACAAACTAAAAAAAAAAAAGACTTTCTCTCAAGATAATTATTTGTTATTTTATTCATTTTAATTAAGGAACAAATTTAATTGCACATTTTTTTAAGCATGCAGAAATGTCATTGCACCAACACTAGAATTCACGACTGTGCAAGATATGATGAAAAAAAAAATAGTGACGGTATGCAAATATGATAAAAGATTTTTTTTAGAAAACCGTCACTTTTCCACAACCATAGTTGTTTGAATAATGTTTAAAAACGTAGATTCGGAGAATTAAAGAAAACTCGTGACTATCGTGTAAGATTTAAAGGAGAGTATTTATTACAATATTTTAATACGTGTACTGAAATATGTTTGTTTTATTTATAATGCCAATTTTATAAATTTAAATTGTCTAAAACGTGATGAAAACTGAAGAAAAAAACATGTAAAATAAATTAATAAATTCAAAATTTTTTTTGAAGAAATGGTTTCAGACAGATCTTGTATAAACTGATATCAAGTCCACTTAAATGATATACATATGTATCATGAAAACTGAAAAATTAAGAAGGATCAAGAACAAGAGATTAATAAAATAAAATATACTGAAAATGCAAAATGACCACCAACTGGGATAAAATTCCAACAAAAAGGTGAAAGAAACTTAAAAATTTTCAAGAAAAATACCCAAGGTACCAAGCTTTGGGAAAAGGTAATGGGTAAATGACCAAACAATGTAGCTAAATTGTACCTATACTAATAAAATTCCGCCATTAAATGGTCATTGACTTGAGAGTCGACCTCTTCTATAATAGTACACATCCTTTGTTTGGTTGACTATGTCAAAAGTGAATAATGAAATATATATTACATTTATACAGTCTGAATTCCCAAATCTTTCTTCTGAACTGAGGTACTTAAATACATTTGTAAATTTATAAATGTTTTAAGTAGTTATGGATTATAATAACAAAATCTCACCCCATCTGCGTATTCTCCCTCGCCTTCAAGGGTTGCTGCCACTACCGCGTCATGAACAGAAAGGTAGATCTGTGAATCGTATTTCTCGGTAAATCCCGTGGCTTCCAGCACTCGCCACACCTCATCTTAATAAAGAAAGGAGAACTTTGAAGATAAAAAAAGTATTTTTTGAATTCAACGAAACTAATATAAAAGTTCAGGTACATACCTCTTACAGCTGCAAGAAAAACGATTGTACCCACTGTTTTATACTCCTCAATGACCTAAAAATCAATAGAAGATGGATAATTATGAAATCAATGACTTTCTACAAATAATAACAATAAATTTTCAGCGATGACATTGATTTTCTCTGGAACAGACTAAAACAAACCTGTTTTAGAACTTTGCTGCCCACGGAGTCAATGAAGCACATACTGGAACAGTCAATGATAACGTGGTGCACGTATCCAAGGTTTCCGTGTCCACCTTTTATACTTCCTGTTCGTGACCTTAAACTACCTCCGTTGCTCTGAAGGTCAGATGTGCTATTGTTATGACTCAGCTCATTAGATGAGCCGTTGCTTATTGTCATGGATACACTTGGATGATCACCAAGACTTTGAGTTGGGGTTAAAGGTGGGTTGGGGTCAACATGGCTGTATGAACCACAGACTAAGGTCATCTGACTCTGTAAAGAAATGACCAGTCATGATACAGTGTACTTGTCAATATGGTGTCAATTGGAATAGGTCAATGCCAGATCAATGTAATCAGCATGGTTATTTTATCCTCTACCTACCACTCTGCGGAACTCCAATATAGAACCCAAACGTTTGATCTGCTTTCTAGCTCTCTCCGGCTTCAGACCAACGATCTGGAAAACCTGTTTCACGAACATATCACCGTTTGCATAGTACAGAGGTGAGTTAAAGCCAATCACCTTTATTCCATACTGAGACTGCGTCTGTAAAATAATTCAGATACATGTACATGTATATTCAAGGTAATTGTTTATTAATGGTAGACATTGCAAGTTACAGTTTTTGATTTCAATACCCTTCCCTTTACCTTTATGTATTTCTTCTCATCTGCAAACATTTCAACATCGGGAATCTTCTGCAAAGAAACTGCTTTGGCACTAAAATATTAAAGCAAAATGATAACGGAGATTTTTATGTACTAGAGTAAGTAATGTGTAGATAGAACCATACAAAATTTGCTGAAGGCTTACCATTGGGTTCTGACAACAACGGTCAGAAAGGAAAAGATAAGTCCAACCCATAGTCCGAGGTCAACGTATAAAATAACAACTGCTAGAAACGTTACCACCCATATCACCTGTAATTATAGCTTTTGAATTTATAGTTGAAACTTGTGTAACTGTGTTGATTGATATTTAGTTACGAGTTTAAAACGTTTTAAACTATTGTAAAATGATTCCTAACGTACATACTTGATTTACTCCCTAAAATCGAAAACATAAAAGCTTGTAAAACTGGAAGAGAACTTTAATTACGACTTGTATACATAAGCATCTGAAACCACTGAGTATTTTCAGTGTATATTTACTACACCAAAGTGTTTCATATCATTTGTAATATGAAACATGCAACAGGTGTAAGTGATTGTTATATTAAATATCAATATCACTCTTTCTGTTTTCTCTTGTGACTGTATACTGTCTACAGCTTATCAAAACCTGACAAAAACGCTGCATACATACGCAGCAGTACATTAGAGGTCATTCAATGCAGCTAAAATACGTAGTCTTTGGCTATATTGCACATCAATACTTACACAATCATATTTGGAAACTTTCCAGAGCTGCTTCAACTCAAAAATCTGAAGAAACATGCTTCTTAATGCCACCATGATGATCGAAGAAAGAACGCACTAAAACAATTCAAAGTTCATAAACAGTATGTCAAAATAATATTAATACTTCATAAACATGAATCTGGGTTTAATCTGCAATACTTACATTAGGGAGAGATTCAAATAAAGGACCAATTAAAAAGATCATAATCTGCAATACTTACATTAGGGAGAGATTCAAATAAAGGACCAATTAAAAGAATCACAACCAGTACCAAGGAGGCTGAGAACACACTTGTGAGCTGAAGAAAAGGTTATGTAAGAATGTTCACTAAAAAGATGTTCATTACAACAGTATGTATACGTACAAAAACCAAAGAATAAGTTGATAGAGTATTGTTTATAACCATACCTGGGTTCTCCCACCAGCGGAGTCTTGCACAGATGACCTAGATACAGAGGCTGCAAATGGATAACAAGAAAAGAAAGAACCAAAAATATTTCCGGCACCATATGCGATCAGCTCCTGGTTCGAGTCCATAGGGTAATTGTGTTTCTTTGCCATCAAGGCAGCTAAAGACACTGACTGAGCAAAGGCAACAATAGCGATGATAATAGCGTCACTGATATACTCAAAGGCATTCTTCAAATTGGGAACTTTTGGTTCTGGTAACCTAAAATATTTAAATGTTTTGAAAAATGTAATGTTTAAAAAATTCTTTTAAAGATTCTCAATATGAAATATCGTAATATTATATAGTGCAAGGAACATGATTTCTATAGACTCACCCTGCCGGAATTTTTCCAACAATTTTAACATTGTATTCTGTGTGGAAGTTAAAGAAATACGACAAGAGAGTACCAGCTACAACCTGCAGAAAAAATACTGCATACTAGAAGGCAAATAACAGAAGACGGCGAAAAGCCTCTACCCGCCCTGAGTTTACACCTGAGCTGTTAGTTTGTCATCAAAATTCACGACAATCAAAATATTTAAATTGAAACAATTGTACATATTAATGGTGCATGTCTTTTATTTTGAGTTTTGAGAGTAAAAGCGAATCAAAGGCTATAATGTTCATTGATAAAGCAATGTAATTAATCGTCGAATATAATAAAAAGAACTTATTTAAAAACTGAAACTCACCACAAACAGTTCAATTGGAATGGGAATCTTAAGCTTGTGCTTAAATCTGTGATTAATTTGAACCTTGACGATGTACAGTATCACCATACATATAGCGGAAATGATGACTGTCACGTAGTTGGTCTTAGCTATGTTTTCAAAGATTGCTTTGTATGTCTGAAAAAGAAATCAACTTCATGCAAAATTACCTCTTTGATGCTTTTTGAATAAGTTGTGTTAAAAAAAAATAAGTTTGAAGATGACTTACGTAAATGATTTGGAACAGATTGGGGAATCTTGGGATTTTCAATCCGAACACGTACTTGACCTGGCTAGTAAAAACATGAACTGCAGCCCCCGTGGTGAACCCACTGACTAGAGGGTCGGACATGTAGGTGGTCACGAGTCCAAGCCTACAGACTCCGAATATAACCTGACAACAAAAAATACCACTACAACATATCTGAACGTCAATTCAACTTTCGTGATCACAAAAAAAGGAAGTTCAGAAATATACCTGAACAACCCCGACAAGAAAGCACATGGATGAGGCGAGAGCTAGTTTTTGCATTATGAAGTCGTCCTGGTCGGAAGAGCCGATGGTGGGGACAATGGGGGTCAGGCTGATGGAGTTGTTCCCCTCCGTGTCGTTGAGGTATGTATTATTGGGATAAAAACTGGTCGGTGTAACAGACTTTGAGTTCAGTGGCGAAATATTTGATACCACTGAACCAGTCATCAAACTGACCACTGCTACTGTTCCTAAAAATAGTAGGGTCTGAGTTTTACACTTTGTTTTTGAAAAGGTTCTCTTTTTTTCTTTTGATAATTATTAGAGTAAAGTTGTTCTGCCTCATTTACATACCCATTGATATATGTCGAGATGTGCCAAAGAAAAAGTAAATCAGAACGGGAAAGAAAGCCATGTACAGTCCTACGACAGGGGGCATATCTGCTAACATGGCGTAGGCCATTCCTACAGGGAAAAAGATCTGTATATTAATATATCATGGTCAGAAAATATATAACGGAAAAAATATATTCAGTATCCATGCAACTCACGATAATATAATAAAAAATAACCTTGCGGAAGTTGCATAATTCCAACTGTGAATCCAGCAATGACGTCATTGGGTAAGTCTGTTTTTATTTTGTACTTTCTGTAAATTCTCAAAAAAGGCAAGACTTTTTCTACACATTTTTTCTTGTTGGAACAACTGACAAATTTCTTGGCCGACTTTTTACACTTTTCAGCAAAGGTCAGTTCCGGTTCTTCCTTACGGTACTCCTTTCGGAAGGCTGAGGTGTGATAGAGATCTTCCTTTTTGTCCTCGGAGTAATTTTTTCCCGAGTCTGTCAATTGATCAGGGGGAATATCCCCTATATTCATTTTAAAAGTGCTCATTTAGCTTGTTTTTCCAATAGCCACTCACTCCAACGAAGAACAGAATGCGATCGATCTGCAAAAATAAATGGTAATGCATTGACAAGAAATTTAATTATGTTAAATACAACTAATTATCCCGTATTGAGAGTCTCACCTGTGGAGACTGATTTGATGGATCAACTGTTTCCTCGCATTCTGAACTCTTTTGGTAGTCAAAAGAAAAATATTGTAAAACTACTTAATGAATGTTTTGATTTTGCTTTATATATTCTTTATGGTTTTGACAGGAGTTCACATATGACGAAGACGCGGAGATTGATTTCAAAACAAAATGACCTCATGATGATTTTTAAGTTGTGTTTTTTCGACTCATGAATGGTTTGTTTACATATATTACCTGTGTTTACACCAGAAGAACCAACGTATTATGTAATTTTTTACGAATGCTTTAAAGCAAATTGTTACTGGACACCTTTATTTTGACAACTGGTAGCGTATATATCCAGAGGATATCAAGTAATTATATCTTAAATAATAAACAATCTCTGTATTTACTATTAGCTGTATTCCATATTCAATATACATTCTGATCCATTATATTTTTCTGCCCGAAAATTGAAGTAGAGTTTTTACTTAGTTTTTGTATGTTTTTAATTCTGATCGAGTATTTAATTTTTGTTTAAAACTTTTCTTGTCTTTTTTCAATTATCTATATGTATTTCGAAAATTTCTTGGTATACAGTTCAAAGTATGCACTTAAAAAAGGAGATTTTTACAAAAGAAGTATCAAAGTAGTTGTTGAAGTGTTGGTTAGACACTTAACATAACTTTGTGTGTTAGTTTAACGTTTTCCATTTGTGAAGCCTCGGGATTGCAATGGATTTATGATATTGCTGTTATTATAAAAAAGGGTGGGTTTTTTTGCATAAATATGTTCAAAACATTACATGTATTACTAATATAATGGAAACTTTCTTTCAGTGATTTTTTTTTTTAATTTGAATAATAGTTTTACTCAAGGAATTTACACATTATGCATGCAAAACATCTTTTCAATTTCACCTTGTAATTTTATTTCGCATTTTATTTATTATGATAATCAAATAAGTTTGTATTCGTCTCTTATTTTTTCCTCATAAGACAAATTTAAAGGTCAAGGTTGATGATTTTTAATAACTTAATTGATTCTTAACCAAGTCAAAATAATTTTTGTAATATTGTTTTGATTCTTTTGTTCATTACTTTTCTATACCATTGAACAAATGTCTACCTTTTTTTCAGCCAGAAAGTAAAATTAGGTATTGTTTGACATAAATGATAATTTAGATGAAATGTGGATGTATATAGCGAACAGAAATTAAGCTGAAAAGTCCATTGAAAGAATACAAATTGGGAGCAGAGCAAACGAATGTCTGTAAAACATTAAAGGTGGGAAAGAGGCCAAGGAAGGTCAAGTTCCCGTACGACCCCTTAACACCCATCGTGTGCTACTTGTCATGATCGTGAAAACAGAAAACGGTAGACAACTCAGTGTGTGAGAATGGCTTTACAATTAGTGTGAAAGACATCAGTCAGCATTTGACTTAATAATATATTGCATTTTCTGATAAGTTATTGTATCGACAAAAGAGTGGGAAATATAAACATCTGATATTTTTGTTTCATCAACATGATTGTCAATAGTTTGCCTCGTTTCTTCTTACTCAGAGCATCTTTTGCGTATAGAATAAACTGGGAGATATATATACTCTGTATGCAGGTTATAAAGTTATATTGCTACTGACGGTAGAATAGTTAAATTCATGATGTCTTTTTTTAAAGTAGGTAACTACTCACTTCTATTTCATGTAAAAATCAAAAAATGAGATAGATTTGTGAGATGCTGTGGTATCTTTAAATTCAAGTTCTAAGGAGTATATCAATTCAACGTAGGAGTAAAAATCAACATTGTTAATTGTCAATATGTCGTCGATTTAACTAAAAGTTGGAATGAATGCCACATGAGACTTCATTTAAGGCAAAACTTTTTGAATAATCAGTAATTTCTTTTATATCAATCACTGTCCAATAAAAGGAAATGGGAACCAATATTAATTGTTTCAAATTTTTTTGAATGTCAGCCCTCAAAAAAATCTTAATATTCTTGCTTTTCATAAACAAAATACACAAGATTTTAAGAAGTTAAGGTCAAGATCTAGTAAATAACTTGAGAGTAATTTTTGGGGCTAGATCCATTTTGACGTCATAATCAATTTCAACTTTCTTTTTCCCGTACTTTACGGCTTTGGCAGAATTTTGTAGGAAATATTGTACTTTCATGTCATTCAATTTGAAATAATATGAAAACTAAACCGGATACCTATATCAAATTTGATATTGATTTAAAGAACAGACCATGAACATACTAATTACCGTTTTCTGAGAGACTGTAGGCAATCTAGATAATTTCCTTAGCCGAATATGAAAAAAACTCCAATATTCATGACTGGTTTTTTTTAATTTTGCATTGAAAATGACAGTTTAAAATACAGTTTTTCATCTTGTTTACAAAATTACACACCTTATTTGATTAAAGGAATGTATTTCTCAAGTTTTATAAATCTGTAGGCACCTTTCATTTACTAGATCTTGACCTTAATTACATTAAATATTTTATAGATTTCCTCATTATTACTACATAAAATGCACAATACTACTCTAGCTATCACGAGTTCCATCACCCATAGTCCATTTTTTTTTTTAAATTTTTGATTTGTTTAGTTTTATTCTGGACTGCAGAAAGAAATCCCATATCAAGATGTCTTCATTCATAGAACAACATTCTCTCTTTTTGCGGAGGTTTGATGCTCTAAATGCATCTATGTATTTCAGCATTGTTTTCCAGCAATTAGACATGCATTTTCTTTGAGAAAATTCAAGGGAAGAAAAATAATAATGATAAAACACTGACAAGTCTCTAAATAAAAAAAAAAAAATTATAAAAACGTTTGATTTTTTATATGCGTGTTTCTACAGATATATATAAGTGATTAATAAACCCATGATATAGTACATTTTGTTACAAAAATTACCTTGAAGAAGTAGTGTTGAGTCTTTGGTCACTGACGACGCAGTCTAATAAACCAGGGATATCATACATTTTGTTACAATTATAATTGCTTGTGACGTCAATGACTTGCACTGAGATACAAATAAGACTGTAAAACAATTTGTCACAGTTCCCAAATCATTTCTTTTTTTTCGAAAGTGATAGATGCACACCCAGCTAAATGTCATTCTTTTCTAACAATGATCCTCAAAATTCAATCAGTTATTCAGGAAAAAGGCACTTTTAAGATATGATCAAAGAGATTTTTGCAGGAGAAAATGTGAGCACAATAACTCCGAATGTTACCATATTTGTATGAACAATCGTTCAGGTATATTGATTTGAGGAAACTGGCACAGTGACACGTTTATCAAAATGACTGGCTACCAAACAATATTTCATCTCCAAAATCTTGAGGTTATAATACACATGATTACTGAGACTGTTCAAAATAAGTGACACTTACTTTTTTCGTTTGTGTTTATAGATGTAAGACCACGTAACACCTGTTTCCATTCTGACTAGTTAGTTATACACTGTAGTTGGCATGTTTTCTCTTTTCATGTGAGGTTTTAGCAATATTTCTCTCTATACAACACCAAATACTGGTCATATCGACTGACAGTCTAGTTACTAGCATTTCACACGAAAAAGGGCATTTTTAAAAGAGAGAAAAAAATCCATATTTTACAAGCTGTTGAACCTGCAACATTTAGAATCCGACACTGCCTATCCCCAACAGTGTATTGCACTGTATATTATAAACTTTGATAAAACTTTTTATGTTTTAAATCTGTCTGTTAGATTGATTACAAGGATGTTCAATTTGTACATAATATCAATCAATTAAATTCAATCTTTGCATAAGAATTAGTAGAGTAAGCGATAAATATCTAGGAAATAGCTGATGCATTTAAATCGCGAGATGGTAGAAGACGGTACATCTGATTGTTATAAATGTTACTGCATACAAAAAGTAGAAAAACTGAATAATTATATGTAGCCATGTCTAAATATCAGCAAACCGGAAAGATGTAACGCGATCGGTGGTATTTGATATCAATGGAGCGCGTTATTTACTGAATCAATGCGGACAACAGTTGTAATACCAACAGGTGCTAGATCGATCACTAATATCTGTCACATCTTTTAACAATTGAAATAAGTTCCTCGGTCTTTCTTAAATACTGGAAAATGCACCATTTTTTCAAACATGGTATTAAACAAACAATATTATGATTAGAATCTATTAGAATTATTAGAAGAAACTTATAACAAGTCTGTAATTCTTGTTAAATAAATCCCTTCAGGAGAAATACCATTGCTAGAAACAAGTAATAAAGCTAAAATCTTAATCTGACATCTCGTTCTGCGCAAAAAGCAAATCAGCAAAAGTTCAACACATTTTCCCTTTCAAAAAAAAAAAATAGTTTTAGATATATCATCTTACCTTAATGTTAAAAATTCAATAAATTTCCACTTCAATGAATTCAAGATTTTTGAATTTTATGAAACGGAAAGATAACAGTATATGCACAGCATTATTTCCAAATATAAAGTTTGTCAACTTAATAGTACCCCTTTGCTTTTTAGGATGTCCAGTTTATTTGATTCAGAATAGGATCTGCCATTTTTATGCATAATTTCTCACTTATATGCCATTGCATCGTAAGGAGAAAAATGTAGATACAAGTGGTTCTGTCATCGGATAGGACAGAAAGTAATAGTAAATGTTTTATATTCCGATAAAAAAATGATTAATGTTTAGGAAGAAGTGTAAATTGGTTCACAATCAATAATAGTATTCAACACGCGTGTGAATGCCCGTGGGTTAAGTGTTAAATAGACTATTGTACACGCTAAAAGATATATTTTATTACCTGCACAATTTGTTTTGTTCTTAATAAATTAAGAATATGTCAAGTCCGATTGTCAATGCGTATACAAGAAATGCAGCCATTATCATAAAATATTAGCAGAAAAAAATTGAGAATTTCAGTTTCCCCTTTTTATTGTTTAGAATCTGTGTCAACAGATGTATGGTATCATTTTGCGTCTGAAGAAATGAGCAATATATCATATAAACAATAATTTATGTTAACATTTAGAAGAGAGAACTAATTTGTTAGCGGTGCTAAGACATGATGGGCTACTCGACTGTCCTTTACTAAGGGTGTTGACCAACAAATGGATGAAATCTGTCGACCTCAACACACTAGATTACAAGCTCAAGCAGAAACCAATAAATTAAACCACACATGTATATACTGCAAGATTGATAAAGGAATGAAGAAGGACCCATTGTCCTTGAGTCCTTGATGTAGCAAGTGACTTTGGAATAATTACAGGTAGAGAACATCATGCCCTTTATTTGTGAATCATTTATTTCTTATACACCGCTTCTTGCATCTTGATATTCGTTTTTCAAAACTATAATTTAGGTATGATTTAGGTATTGATAAAAAAAAAGGAATAGTCCAATTAGAGATATAATTTTTTTTTTAAAGTAAATAGTAAACAAATGTATTACCATACTCAAAATGCATCTTCCTTACATTTTTAAAGCTTTTATGCTCATGAAGAAGTTTATTGTAAACTCTCTTTATTTTTTTTCAAGCAATATGCAATGATTATAGGTGATTTCTAACTGGTAGAAATTCTGGACTGGTAGGAAACAGGTTTTGCAGATAAAAAGTATGACAGTATCCATTCGAGGCGGATCCATAATTTTTTTCGGGTGGGGGACACATCTAATCTAACAAATTTCGGACAAGAATGTGTTTTGACAAGCTCCCTATCCTAAAAAAGAATATTTTTCCAAAACCCAAAACCCTATTTCGTGCATAGGATTGGTTGTAGGGCCTTAGGAAGAAGTCATTTTTCTAAGTGATATATGAAGAAAACAGACAGTTATCAAGAGTGCATTGAAACAATACAAATGGGGCGCAGAACAACCACAGACCTCTAAAAACATCAGGAATGGGATCAGGTGCCATGGAGGTGTAAGCATCCCTTGTCGACCGGTCACACCTGCCTGGTTTACATGATCGGAAAACAGAAAAATCCACAGAATTCACTGTGTAAAAAAGACCTATCCGTTTGTGTGAAAAACGTCAGTCGGCATTTGACTTTGCTCTAGATTTGATTGTTTTTGCTGACATTGTCATTGTATCGACTTGTTTATAAATAGTTTGCAACATTTTAGAAATTGGCCAAATATGTTCTTACATACCGAATCAACTGGAAGACATAAACTCCATATGGAGTTGATAAGAGTACTCGTATATTGCTTCATAAGTAAGGGAAGTTGACGATAGAAAAGTTACAGTCATCACGTTTATCCTAATATTCTATTTTTAGGTTACAATTAACGTCTTTTCTAGGAAAATACCCAAACATGAAACAGGTCAATTTTTTTTCAGATGTATATGACCCTCCGTTCCATTATAATAGGGGTTCGTGTTTCAAGGTTATCTTTTCCTTACTTTAAAATTTCCTTCAAAATTTAATTAATCTGAACATTCCAGAGTGTCTAGACCTACACACCTCCCGACCCCTTCAAATGAAATCCATACTGAAAAAAGGGAGCCCCATCTGACTCAGCTGTTTTTACAATAAAAATGGAAGCTGGGCTTATGCATTTTTAAATTATTATATTTCAAAAAGAGAAAAGATTATCTGGTTTGAAATGTAAATCTAAATGATGAAATGATGAATATTTTGACGTTGAATATTAAAGCCATCGCTCCTACCAATAAAAAATTATGGGCAAGGTTGAATTTTTTTGTGTACAAACAGACAGACGAACAGACAGGGTAGAATGTTTATTTCCGAATCCATGGTAATGGGGACATAAAACAAACAGAGAGAAAGCCCTCAGCACTTATCGAAACCACCAACAAAAAGAAAAAAAATCTGATTAGAACAAATCAAACACTTAGAAGTAGTAACATTTTATCACGTTATACAGTTTAACATAAGAATTCACCACATTTAGGCAATATACGATAATAGTTTTTAAAAACATCAGTGTTGCCGACAGAAAACAGACAAATTAATTACCAAAAAAATGAGAACAAAAACCAGTCGGACATGAAACAATTCTGATATCCCGCTTACTGTGTGAAACAGTCCTTTAGTAAATTCAAAGTAAAAAAATTATGTTTTATTATAATTCCTATATAATAATAATAATAATAATAATAATAATAATTCAATCAATAAATAACGAGAAAAAATTCAAATATTAATTTGTTGCAAAGCAATTTTCCTTGCTTTTTTATTACTATATAATGTATTATTCCATATTTCAACATAACATTACTTACAGATAGATAATCAAATGCAGAATGAAATGTTGCACAAATTATGAGATGTGTGTGGTTTTCTACTCACCGTGAACCTTCTCGTGCCCCAGAGAAAAGTGAAGGACCACGACCTAATGTATCCGGCCTGCTTTCTCATGACGTGGAGCCCGCGTCACCACTGGAACTTAATTAACAACAGGTAAACATGCATTTTTTCATGTATGCTCTTAAAATAAACCAGATAAACTGGCTTTGTAATTAACAGACTTGGGGGAAAAAAATTTGAGAGAGAAAACAAAAAGAAAAAACAAAACATAAGGAATTCTAAGTAAAAATTTTATTTCCATTGGTTAATTTACATTTATTTTATTTTTGATTTTAGATACTTGTGTCTATTATTACATTTCATAATATACCAAACTTCTCTCCAACGAAATATGTGGAGAAAAAGAACAGAAATCGAGCTCAAACGTCCATTAAACCTTATAAAGATAGGAGCAGAGCAAACACGAACTTCCAAAACATCAGAGGTGGGATCAGTTGCCATGGAAGAATGAGCATCCCCTGCCGACCGGTCACATCCGCCGTGTGCTCCGTGTGTGTGTTCGCAGTCATGATCGGAAAATAACGGAAAAATCAGTCAACAAATCAGTTAATATTGGCCTAACAATCAGTACGAAAAATAAAATCAGTCAGTATCTGACTTAATGATAAATTGTATTTGCTGACAATGTCATTGTATCGACCATAGAACTTACAAAATTATCACTTAAAACGAGCATTTCACCTCAAAATATCCATTTTTGATCTCTAAAACAATCGTGAAATCATGTGACATGGAGGGGTAAATATAGACTGTACGTACGTAGAATATGCTCTGCGTATAGAGGCAACTTGAAATACAGGGGATAATGAAATAATGCCACAGAAATAAGCGAAGTTAACATTGGCAAAATAAAGCCAAAACGTTGATAATAAAGTTCTGTTGTAAGTTATTGAGTAACGCCTTCTTCTTTAAAATATCTTAATATGAAACAGACATGTCAGACTTTGTGGTATCTCAAGTTCAAAGAGATATATCGAATTAATGGAGGAAGGAATATGAATTTTGAGATGAGACCTCGTCGATATACCTAAATGTTGAATTGAAGGTCACTGCAAGAGACTTCGATTATTTTTTGGAAGACTTGATCTGCAGAAATTACAAATATTCTAAATCAGAAATTTAAGCACCTTTTAAATGTCAACTTCGAAGTATCTGTGTGTACAATTAGAAAGGTTTGTACAAAATGTTTTGTAAATGACCAATGACAAGGTAAGTAAATTTAAATCACCGTAAAAGCAGCTGTCAATGATGTCAAAAAACTGGACCTTGTTAGAAGTAGGTGGGATTTATTGTATGAAGTATTGAGAAATTATCATATATTATTTATTTTGGTTATATTAAGTATCCATATATCTTTTACACCACTTCTCAAAAATATGTACACTTCTCCTGAAGTTTCTTTTTTTAGTGAGAATTCGAGAGAATGTTAACTGGAACTCGCACCTTTCTGTGTGGGTTTTATGCAGTTAAGGAATCCAGTGAGCACATTATTCGTTTGAATAATTACTTATTTTAGAATTGCCTCAGATTTGTTGAAATGTGGTTAAATAATGACCTTGGCACACCTTTCTAAAATCTCGGAAACGGCAATTTTTTCGACCTACTATTTTGTGGTATGAACGTTGAAACAAAAATGACATTTGTATGGTCATCAATCTTTTTTCTAAACTTTGTTTCGTACTTGAATCATAGCATTTAAATTCATTAAATAGCAGATTGAATGTAACATGCTTCATATTGTTAATTTTTCATTAAAAAATTAAATGATTTGTTTTAATTAGAAATATTTTATTTGCAAATAAAAAGAATTGTGGCCTCTATTTTGAGATATGACTCACTCTAACATGCACCCAGATAATACAAGTATTTTTTAAAAAATTTTTTTTATCCAAACACAGGCGGGGGATGTATGTTGTACATAAAATTTTGTAGGGAATTGTGAATCAGTGCCACTTATTGTATGAATCTTTGATAACATTTGCAATAATAAAAATTTTTTGTCATAAAATTTTGATAAACTAGGTTTATCGACTGTAAACTATAGTTTACTAACCGTAAACTATAGTTAACGATTCGTTAAGTATAGTTAACGATTCGTAGTTAAGTATACTTTTCATATGTAAAACTATATTTAACGGTTGTTAACTATAGTTTACGAATGATATCTTTTATCTGTCTGTATAACAACCATTTTTGTTGATAAACATATTCAAAACTAAAAATCTTATTTAAGAGTTGTTAATCATAGTTTCACAAATCGTGAAACTATATTTATCAGATGTTACTTGTTAACGGTTTGTAAACTATAGTTTACAAATATATCAATATAATTGATCTGTTAAGTATAGTTTACGGTTGTGAAACATAGATTATCGCGTTAACTATAGTTTACATGTGTAAAATATAGTGTAGAGAAATGTTTATTTTTTTTGGCGTGCCATATATATCAAATAATTTCTTCGCAGAGAAATGTATTTTTTTAAAATTATTCTAATTCGCACTTTTAAAAATTAATTAACTTGCTTGTCTATGTCAAAGGACATTTCCGTCTACTCTTTTTATTGTTTATGAACATTCCTGGCAATTTGCGTTCTGTTTACTGAATAATTTTCAAGTAATTTTTTTTCCTTCTATGTAAATGAGAATTTTTTCATTGTTAAAAAATATAAAATAGATGAAAGCAAGGAATGTAAATTAACGTCATAGGAAGATATTCTTTAGAAATATTTCGCATCTCTTTCTGAAATAGGTCAGCATTTGAAACTGAAATAAATCTAATAATACACATTCGTACGTCATTACGTGAACTTTGACATTTCTTGGTCATGCCTGTCATATTTAAATAATTGTTACCACAAAGCAGGGATTCCCTCACATGCTCCAGTACACGTGCATCCTTGCGCATCATTTAACCAGAAAAGTCAAATCAGGGTAATTAACAGACAATTAGGAGACATGCATTTAATTTATGATTAAAGTTTATATTTTTGCATTTCTGTGTTTAATGATCGTAAGATAAACAGTTTCCTATTTAAAGACAGGGAAATCAATTTTATATAATAATGTAAATGTAAGTAAAAATCATTAATTTTCATGATTTATTCAACCCTTCACTGGATTTGAAAAAAAAAAACAACTTAAGATTCCTTATCATAACATATAAAATTTTATTCTCGTGTTCAGAAAAAAAACATGATAACATTTTGTAAAACCGTTCTTTCTTTGTTTAAGGATAATGAAAACAAATCATCTACTAGTATTCCTCTCTTGAAAAAACAATATACTTGTATTAATATTTTTTTTAATTTCAATATTCTTCTATTTTATCAGAATATAATAATGGATGTTCAAATTATCTTTGACGTCACGAGTCCCTTAATTTCAACGAACACATGTCCGTATACTTACATTCAAATACTGTTTTTGTTGAAAGATTGGTGTAAATATTGTACAAATGGACAATATTCCGTAAACAACATAAGTGGTATTCCGTATGGGGATTTGAACACGGCGTATGGCCGATAATTTGATGTGATTATCCTTCAGGCAATCATCTGCTAGTTTTCTATTCTCTTAATGAAACACTTGATGCTCATCTCCGAAGCCAGATAGCGGAGTAATTACTTAAATTTAATAAATATCGATTGACCTATCACGCAGTTTTTACAATATAAATCGAAATCGAGACCGCTCAGATTTATTTCACGCGGTTTTTGGTTGTGATAACTAAAACATGGACATGTTTGAGAGAGTTTTGTTTGGAGGACTTTTCTTGGTTTTTATCACCACTGTTCAAGGTAGGGAATATAGCTTGCTCCATATTGCTATAAAATCTTTTCAATTGCCCTTTCACTACTATCATGATTTCAAATAGACCGAACAAATATATCATTATCATATTGCACCTGATCCCACCTCTGATGTTTCGAGGTCCATATTTGCTCTGCTCCTATTTTGTATTGTTTTAGGGACTTTTGAGCTTGAATACTATACAATTATTGCTGTTTTTAAGGTCAATACGATGATTTAGCCAGCTGCAGTAATAAAATATTTACCAAGCCCGAAGGGCGAGGTGAATATTGTACTTCTACTTCTAAGGTGGCTAAATCGTTGTATTGACTGAAAAAACCCAGCATTAATTGTTTTATTATATGATTTTATGATTAAACGGTACAACTCATTACTTGTTTGCATTTGCTGAAGTCCTATATAGCCAAAACAAAGAAGGCAGCAGAAAAGCAATGTACAGAAACATTACAAGTGGTATTATTTATTTGACATTTTTAAACGTATTTTATGAAAAAATGTATATAATGCCAGGTTCTTTTATAGGATAGATTTTGAAAAGGGAGGAAGATTATCAGCTGAAAAAGGAAAAATTTACGTTAAAAAAAGGTGACATAGGGGAGGGAGGTATTCCCCTGTCCCCCTCTAACCACCTCAATCCCAGATTATAATATTCCCTAAGTTCACATGAGTAAAAGTCAGTAGCAGGTGAAAAAGGTTTCAAATTTATTTCTATCAATTTGGAATTTCCTGATATATTTTTAGACCAAAATAGTGAAAATAAATACTTATATTCACCTGGAACGTCAATATAACGTAGTATTTTTTCTACATTGCTGGATCACTGCCAATCAGAGAGATAGGAATTATTCAATCATATAATAATTATCTCCATATATTTCAGTATATTAAATACAACAATCTATAATGTAGTAAATTTTAAATTTACTTTTTGTTTCTTTGCGCTGCAAGAAAGGGTAATTGTGTTTCTTTTATGGAAAGAGGAAAATGCCTGATGTACATGTACTTAGATGTATATCTCAAACTAAGCAATCGTATAATTTTATTTAAATATACCTATCTTTTTTATATAGAAAAGAGAGACGTAAAACAAAGCATTACAAGAAACAGACTATGTCTCTCATCATATGTACTTTTGCAATGAAAACTTTTTCTTTATACCAGGAACATGCTCATTTTCACGAAACTTAGAAGGTGAGTGGACGATTGAAAAAGATGGACAACTGTTGGGACGAATGACAGTAGGCTACACAAGAATGGACGTAACATATATGGGTCAGGTCTACAATTATACGTGTGCTCAGTTTGACTATCAGCAGGAAAAATACCTTCTGAGGTAAAATATATTAGGGATCTTACCTCCATTTATTTCAGAATTAACAGAACACATGAATATATGTTGACAATAGACATGAAAAGATTTGGTCTGGCATTTTCTCTGTGACACATCATTGTTTCAGGATCATAAAGTACACAATAACAAATAATACTATTCTATAGCTAAATAGTGATAATGGGTATTAAACGGACATTAGTTAAATGTCTCTCTCATTGTATGCATAGAAGTGTCACTGATGCTAAAGGAAAGGCCTGTCTGATGTTTACTCCTTTTGGTTCTGCAGACACACTGATGATGATCAGACTTCACAGTAAGTATCTGTTAAACACAGACCTGTACAACCAGCCCGATCTACTATCTTATATCCACCAAATCAGAAATATAAGTATATCATAAAAAGTTTAATAAGGAAGAGAGTATTTGTAAAGAAAAAAACAAAGTTTTACCGATGAATTTTTTCCCTAATGCAAACTTTTCAATGTACTTACCCATGCTTTATTTCTTTGTTTTAACAGTGACCCACATTTACGATGACCGTGCATTCTTTACACCCCAGTACTTGGTAGGTGCCGGGACAATGAATTCCGTCTGTAACAACTATGACGATGGACAGATCCTCTTTATTAATTATGTTCAGTGAGTGGGGGAACAAAATTTTCAGTGCGTTCAAATTCAGGGTATTAACTGATCCCATCCTATGAAAAGCCCCCCGTATTTATATATATGAACAAGAGTATATAATAAAAATTGTAAAACTAAAAATGGATCTGTGAAAAAAATATGCCTTTACCTTGACAATACGTTAAATGTACAAATTAAGTGTGAATGAGGCACGTTTAATGTTACGTTTGAAGAAGGATCTTGACATGAATTTTGACATAACTAAGTGGGTTTTTTTTTTAGTTTACTTACAAAAAACATTCACTGACAACATTTTTATAGGATGTTTCATGTAAAAAGGAGCAGTTTTCTACAAGTGATTGTACTGTACGGTCGATCTTTTTTCTCTTATTTTAGTAATTTTAAAGAAACAAAAAACAGAATCTAAACAAGACAACTTTCTTTGGGATTAGAAGCACCTTTTCTAGATAAATTAATGATACACACAGTGTAAATGACAATTATTCTGGAAGAAACAACAAGATGGTATTTAAGTTTACGATCAACTCGAACTTTCTTCACAGTATGTTAATGAAGGAACACTGGTTGGTATGCAGAGCACCACATCCTGAGTAATTTACTTTGAAGAAATACAGAAAAATCTTAATTTAATTAATTACAATGTCATGTTACACAGTTTAAAAGAAAAACAACAGGAACGATTAACAAAAACCTCTCAGAAATCTGTAAAAGATGAAATGTTTACTTGTTTAGACTGTTTTGCATTCAAAATTGCCCATTCTTCAAATACCCGGTATTTATCTTTAAAATATAGCTTTTATTTATTGTGGTGTTATGTCTGTTTACATATTTATATATCAAAACATTGACACATTGCTCTTTTGTACCTACCCTTAGAATTTACTTTATTTCAAAATATTAATATTTATGTGTACATTTATAAAATATATAAAGCAATGTGTTTTTAAAAGAATATTATTAGCACAAATAACTTCTGCTTGATCTTTTTTATTCGTGTTCAAGTCGTGTCTAAACTTATTATTATTTAATTTGAATTGTTTTATTTATGAATGAAATGAATTCAGTATAAGTTTTAGTATAAATTCTAATCAAAATCAGTAGATTTGTTATTACGATAAATAATCGTAAGGGGGTATGACGGATTCATGCAATTTTCTATCTACTATTTCATCTCAGTATAAAAATTCCGTACTTTCACTTAATGGATCAATTTGATTTAAAATTAATTTTTCTAACAGTTAATGAATTTTTTTTCATATTTGGTGAGAGACGATTGATATAAAAATGTTGTTGTTCGTCACAAAGATAGAGTTATCGCTCATTATACAAGATTTATCTCTGTTTACTTGTATCCTACGGTCAAATGAATAATTTATTGTTATATACCATTAGATTATACATGATGATTAATGAATTAGTTAATCAATGCATCACTTTGTTTGGTTGCTTACAAATTTTATTAAATATTGAACAGTCGATCACCAACAAGGCTACCTAATGAAATTAATTGAAATAAATTCAATAATTAGGAAATGATAAATGAATCATATTGGGAAATAGATATTTGATAACAAATTTTTTCAATTAAAACTTTTATTTCTTCAATCCTAACAAGAAAATATGGAAAATATAGAAAGGAGGATCCAAAGTCTTAAACCTGCTGTGATCTTGAAGTATGTTAAATGTCTACGCAGTCATTTGATTTTATATTTTATAATGTGCAGAAAAGAAACATTTTTTGCATTGAAAAATCTTGGATTCTTAAAAAAGTGATTTTCGAAACGTTATTTTGTTGTTGTTGTTTTTTTTTTTTATAAATATCTTTGCTTTGAATCAGCTTTACTCGCAATTGCACAATTACATCAGTTTTAAACTCGACAAGAATGGCACTTTTTAAACGAATCATGTTAGATGTTTAACAACATATACAAATTCTTTAACTTATTGAAGAGTCCAAAGCAGCTTGATTCAAATGAACATATAAAGAATGGTGTAAAATTTAGATACATAAACCTTGGGATATTTAAAGAACATAATTAAATAAAGAAAAAACAAAATTGAATGTGTACAGTACAGTCAGAAATTATTGAATTACTAACAACTAAATAAAAAAATTAATGAAACTAAAATAAATCTTAGGACAAGTAGACCGTAAAATTGTTTAATTTAAAAATCCTAGAAGAATTTTCCATTTTTCAACTTTGTTCGTTCTTTCATTACATTTGTTTATGCTAATTTAGCTGCTTTGGTTTTCAATGGAAAGTGTTAAAAGAGTTGCAGAGTCTTTTTTTGAAATGTTGACTTTAAACGACAATGTTATTTATCAATTTTGTATACTCCATTAGTTAATTCCAAAGAAGGAAAATTTATTTTACTCTTTCATACCTTGCAGTTTTTAAACATTTGTGAATACAAAATCAGGTAGGTTAATAACGGAACGCAAAATAATTATCAACCATGGGAATTCCCAACAATTCAGTAGGGAACAGTGCAAACACGGACCTCTTACAAGTCAGAGGTGGGATAAGGTACCATGGCAGAGTGAGCATTACCTGCAATGATAACTTTATGTAAGAGGAACTCTAGGAACCTGCAGGTTTTTGCGGGAAGAAAATACTAATACATAATCTTTTTCCACGAGATAGAGTTTTTGAAAACTTATCATTTGTACCTCAACAAACACCACCTATGTTACTGCGGAAGATTAATTTACTACTGCTTAAAATAAAGTGTGATTTTAGAGGAAGAAAGCATAGAAGAGAGACGGACATAACAACAGAACGCGAACATTCTTTGGAAAATGTATTTTTAATAAAAAAAAAAATTAAGATTCAATAATTCTTAAACGTAATTAATAAAATACGATTTCTTACAGTAGATCTAAAGTCTCATAGAATTTTATTTTTGATCAGGAATGGAGAAGGTGCCTGGTAGATTATTAATTACATTAGCTAGCAGGACATTCCACTTTATGGATATGGTTGTTGTAACCATAATGAACCAAATTATAAAGTATCCTTGTCAAAAATTCATTTAATTCAATAATTGCATACAGAATGAACTATATGGAGATAACGAACAACATTCAAGCTCAAAAGTCCGTTAAACAATACAAAATTTGAGGCAGAGCAAACACTGACCTGCAAAACATCGGAGGAGGGATCAGGTGCTATGCAGGAGTGAGAATCACCCGCCGTGTGCTCCTTGTCATGATTGGAAAATATCGCGAAAATTCCGTCGACAATTCAGTGTGTAAACAATGGCCTAACAATTAATATGAAAAACGTACGAGGGGTGTTAGAAAAGTTCGCGGACAATTTCTATTGTGAACGCACTATTTCCACAAAACCGGTCAAACTTTCCAGATAAAATCTTAACCTTTTTTCCAATAAATACACAAGAATTTGGTGCTCTCCGATGATTATTGAAATGTATACAGCTTTTTTATTTTGATAAAACTTGCTTCACGGAGCATGCTACATTTTGGCACGTTTACATCACAAAATCTCTTTATTAAAATTACAAAATGCACAATTGTAGCACAAAGAGACTTATGATATTTTACCTACCGCTAAAGTATTCATAAAACGTCACTGGGAGAAATTTTGAACTAAATTGGAGGGTATATGACTGTTTTATAGCCGTTTATGAATGATCAACGCGTAAATACACAGCCAAAAATCGGAACGTCACTGAGCGTCATGGAGCACTGCACTGCGTAAAAATTATGTGTGCAGACAGGAAAATGTCTAAAAAGAGATTAAAGTGTTCAAGATGCTGCCGGGAATTTCCTACACATACAAAGGACAAGTTTTCAAATGGTTGTAGCTTCATAAGAATGAAAGGATTAACATTTTGAATGATTAACGCCATCGACACTTCAATACCCCCTTATCGCATGGACGTTGCATTGCGCCTATATGGTTTTGCATAGTTTCAATACATGATCGATTAACTGCATAGACGTTTTTAAAGATCTCAGTAATATCCGAATCAGTACAAAAGACATTATAGTAAAAAATTACATGTCTTGATTTAGATATTCAATTTTAAGATAGAAAAAAGATAAGAAAAATCTGAAGAAATGAAAGATTTATAGAACTGCGACAAAGCTTAACGGGTTGAAGTCTGGTTGTCACGTCGCCTTACGTCAAGTGATTGCTCCGTGAATCCCATGACCTCATAGTAAAAATCGTTGTAAATTTTCAAGATTTCATTATATGGACTTAATTTTTTACATACCAATAAACAAAATGTAGGAATTTATTCAGACATAGGTCATACTTCACAGTACACAAAAGATTTTCCGTAATTCAATGTGTCCGCGAACTTTTCTAACAACCCTCGTAAGTCAGCATTTGACTTAATGATAAATTGTATTTGCTGACAAGGTCATTGTATCGAACAAAGAACTTATGAAATAAAGACTTTAAATGAGACTGTTGATATTCTTGTTTCATCAACTTCTTTGTCAATAATTTACCTCGTTTTAGAAATTAATCATGCGTAGATCGAACATGCACTTGCGTATCAAATCAGTTGAGAGATATAAGCCCTGTATGCAGATGATGAAGGTATATTGCTGCGTAAGTAAGGGAAGTTGACAATTGAAAAAATAAAGTCATCTCGTTTGTCATAAAACTTGGTTATTAGATTACCATTAACGTCTTCTTTCAATTAAAATATCTGTATATGAAACAGATGTGTCAGACCCTGTGGTATCTTTTTTCTTTCATTTCATTATTTCATATTTAGAAGGTATTATATAAAGTTGGACTAATTGTACACTCACAAATCCCATTCCTCAATGAAATAATTAAATGGTCAAAAAGAAATTAAAGTTTATATTCAAGTTGGGTTCTTGATAATTTCAAACCTTTGCGAAAGCATGTCTTTTTAGTTAAATCTTTCATTCTTTGATAAAAACAAGGTAAAAAAGAATTAACTGAAGTTCAATCATCCTTATTTAAAAACATTCAATATCCCTCTGCACAGAGTCCAAAGTACCCTTCCAATTTATGATTTGTTGGTTGAAGAATTATCTTGAAACTTAGGCTTGGTGATAAGTTCGCTTTTTGCATATTTTAGTTTTTTTAATTTCTTAATACATAATTAGTCATTACAAGGAAGTACCCTGGACATTACAAAGAAAAAAATCTGGGTCTATTTGATTTATTGGGTACAAATCTAATATTCCATAACAGTAGCAATCATAAAAGTAGCTGATGTTGTATCTAAGTAGCCAGTATCTAGATTTATAACAATGTAACAGATGGATTGTAATTGCAGAGATAAAAATAAATGGTTCTTTTCTGAATTGAACATTCGACAAAAAACCCAAAAGAGACACATTCTATCGTGTTATAAAAGATTTCTAATACAAATGCTCACCTTCGTAACATCCAGTAGTATATTTCCCTCAATGTTTCAACCTGACAGATCAAAGCGACAAAATGAAATGCTTTATTTGATATGTTTGTTTGTATTCTTCATTATTTAGAGGACTATTTCGTACACATGGACCTTTCTACTGCAAGGCAATGGTGGAAATAGGTAATAATATAACTGGGAATACTTCTGCTCTCTGTGCCAATGATTTCTGTAAAATTGCAAATTACATTTGGATCATCTTATCACCTGTAATTTTTGTTTTCGGGTTGACCAGTGGATTTCTAATGATTTTAGTGTTGGTTCGGATAAAATTCCAGCGATCACCACTGATGTTCTTTATATTTGTCCTAACTGTGACAGATATAAGTATTTTGTGTGTCGGTCTTGTAAGAATTTGGATTTTAGAAACATGGGACTTTGACATTAGAGAATTATCGGACGTATCCTGTAGCATTTTTCATTTTCTTATCTATTTCTTGATGCAATATTCTTCATGGATACTTGTGTTTGTAACCCTGGAGCGTTTCATTAAATGTAAATATATAATGTATAAATCATTGATCACTATGAAGAAATGTACATACATGGTGATATCTGTGTTCATCCTTCTTGCAGCTTTAAACTCGCATTATTTTTGGACACATAGTTTTGTCATCACAGAAAACAATACTACTAGTTGCAATGTCACGCCAGGGTATGAAAGGTTTGACGACTGGTACATTAAAATTGACCTGTTTATCTTGTGTGTGATTCCATTTTGTATTATGCTTTCTCTGGACATTATAATTATGAAGAGTTTGAAAGCAGCACGCACGTTCCGAAGATCCTCCATAGCTGCTCCACAAGTGTACAATCGGATGAAGAAGATGGACCGAAAACTAACCAAAATGTCCGTCATCACGAACAGTTATTTTCTCGTGTCTACACTACCTGTTTCATTATTATTTATCCTGACTGTGTATCTTAATAGTGCAGCAGAGCCTTTGTATTCGATCTTTACACTGTGTGGAAGCATAGTATATACTTTACAGTATAGTAACTATGCCGTAAACTACGTATTTTACACAATTTATGATAAAAGGATCAGAAAAGAACTCAAACGAATTTTAAGGATCGCAAAGCCTAGGTAATTTTGTTCTCTCATTTTTTCATTTCTTTTTGTCGAGATAATTTTCACCTCTTAAAATACCACTGTAAGTGCAATACTGTAGATCACTAAATTTTCGCGACACCTTATTTTCGCGAGATATTCATTGACTCTTTATTAGCGAGACATAATTTTTACGAATTGTTGTTTTTCCTCTATATAATCATGATAATCGTAACTAATACTTTTAAACGCGAGAATGAAATTTTGGCGAGTTCACTGTCTCGCGTAATTACGCGAAAATTAAGTTCTCGCGAATAAAACGTGATTTACAGCATTCATTTGATATATCTTTATGATATTTCCTTAGTTTGATTTTACTTTCTAATTCGTAATGAAATGCTGTGAACTATTTAAATGAAAATTAATTTTCAAATTTCATCAAATATGAAAAAAAGAAAGATAAATAAACTCGAGTTTATTGGAGATTTGTATAAAATGTCTGTCGCATGCGATTCATTATTATTGACCAGGTAAACTTAGTAATCCGTAAACGATGGGGTAAAACATGGGTAAAATAAGTCACTCCTAATACAACCAAACGATAGGAATTGGCAAACAAGATCATTATATAGACGATAGAATTTTTTGATAGCACTGTAACATCAATAATGCATAGTCTGTTATACAAGAGAAACGTGCACTAGAACTCGAAATAATTGTTAGAAATAAAGAAAAGTTGAGATAATGAACCAGAAAACTGGCAAAGCTCATTTCATCTTCGATTTCAATAAAATGAAGTTTAATATTTTAACTTAATAATTTGACAGGTTTGTACAACAAGGCAGTCAGTACACGCTGCGGTCCAGCTCCATGGAGACGTCTCAGTCGTTATCAGCCACCTCTACAAACGTATCCATTAGAAGTATCTCGGGGAACGTCACGTGATTGTTAGAACCAGACAAAACACAAAACATGACTGTCCTGTAAAGCAAATCAAATACAGGCTTGTATAGCTGAGAGGGCAAAGTTTTATGTCGAATAAACATAATTTTTATTGAATGAAGTGATTTTGAGGTTCTTTGATTGTAATAACCTTTCGATATAAACTATCAAAAAACAAATACTCAGGAGTCAACTTAATACAGAGAGCTGGGTAACAGGGAGATATAGATGTAAGAAAGCGGAAGTTATAGATTCACGAATAATCAATATTTGATCTAACGGGAAAATAAACTGTATTTAGGGACGTTTATTAATTTTTGCTAGATACACAGACTATCATTATAATATTTTATAATATTTTGGAAATGACGTAAGCTTCATATTTACAATCTTGTCAATTAATGTTTCGCGGTATTAACATCTGAAGCGTTCACAAACTGAATTGAAGTAAATATACCTACGATCATTTTAAAGATAAAATGCACTTACAAGAAATGATAATCCATTATCATGAAGGATATGGAGATAACGAATAGTATTGAATATCAAAGTCCATAAAACAATACAAAGTAGGAGCAGAGCAAGCAAAGACCTCTAAAACATTAGAGGTGGGATCAGGTGCCATGGAGGAGTGAGCATCCCATGCTTACCGGTCACACCCGCCAAGTGCTTCTTGTCATGATCGGGAAATAACGGAAAAATCCGTCGTCAATTCAGTGTATAAATAATGGACTAACAATTAGTATGAAAAACGTCAGTCAGCATTTGACTCAATGATACATTGTATTTGATAACGAGGTTATTGTATCGACCAAAGAACTTACGAAATGATGGCCTTAAACGAGACTGCTGAAATTCTTGTTTCAGCAACTTTTAACCTCTTTTTTGAAATTATTCATACGTATGCTCTAGCAGATCAAATCAACAGAGATATATAAACTCCGTTTGCAGGTGATGAAGGTATATTGCTGCATAAGTAAGGGAAGTTGACGATAGAAAAGTTAAAGTCATCACGCTTGGTTGTTAGATTACCATGAACGTCTTTTTCAAGTAAGATATCCAAGTATGAAACAGATGTGTCAGACTCTGTGGTATCTTTTATCTCAAACTATTCGAATAGGTGATATCACTTTTTGGCAGTAAATACCAAAACGGCGCCCCACATTTAAGACTCATTTGATACTAGAGCATGCTCTACGTATGAACAATTTCTAAAGCGAGGTAAATTATTGAAATTTTAAAATGTTATATCAGAAGTTTCGTTTAAAGTCATAGTTTAGTAAGTTCTAGGGTCGATACAATGACCTTGTCAGCAAACACACAGACTATCATTTGTTCAAATACCTTCATACTAATTGTTAGGCCATTATATACCAGTACACACTGAATTGTCGACGTATTTTCCCATTATTTCCCGATAATGACGAGGAGCACACGAAGGGAATGACCGGTCGGTACGGGATACTAACTCATGGCACCTGATCCCACCCTATGTTTCTGAAGTCCGTGTATTTGCTCTGCTCCTATTTTGAATTTGTTTAAAGGACTTTTGAGTTTGAATCTGTTTTCTTCTCTGTATTTCAATCGTCATGGGACAATGTAAATACATGTATGGAGACATTCTTATTCATATACATGTAATATGGTACGTTTTCGTTCAGACAATCTTAAATAATGTTATTTCCTATAAAATATATTCCTAAGAATTTAATATCTAAAATGTATTACTGGGTGGTTAAATAATTGTAGGTGGTCTGATCAGTGGAATATTTGCATTTCCTTTTTCAGAATCTAAATGTTTGGGGATCATTAGTGTGATTTTGGATAACATTTAAACTTATTTTTAAGGGGGCCGACTGTAGTTTTCATTGCGCAATATTTCGCGCATCATAGTAAAATGACGCGTATTTACTGTTTTAAAGCAACTTTTTCCACTTGATTAATAAAATTAATCAAAATTAAGAAATTACAGATTTAAAAATGTAATTACAATTTTATATAACAGAATTTTTATCCGATTTTGCTACTGATAGGTAGGTTGACGACGTTATAGTGTGTTTTTGACGTTAGAATAAACTGAAACTCTTAAAGCAATATGAGCTGCAACTTTGATGTCGGAATTGTTTGTTGAAATATTGTAAATAACTATTTCAATGACTGAAAAAATAACATTATATAACTTTTGTTGTTCATATTTGCAATGGAAGATCTATTTATAAGCTTTGATTGAATCAAAATTACATTATTTTCGTCCTGTACAATAATGATTTCTTGTATAAAAGTGTAATTTGGATTGTGTCGTTCTTCTGCTTTATTTTAGTACAATTGATCATAAAGGTTTAAGTTACATACAAATTTATCAAAATAACAACTTTTAACACCAAAATAAAATTTTCAACAATGCAGCTCATATTGCTTTTAAGAAAGGGGTAATAAAAATGTTATTAAATAAAAAATAATAAACATACGCTTTTGAAATTTAAAACATAGAAATTTGAGAGTCTCTCTATTATGCTTATCATTTTTTCATATCATATCTTTGTGCCCGTCATAATTTGTAGAACTTGATAAAAAAACAGGAAAATTCGTTAATTTTTGTTCTTTTGAGATGCCCCCTCTGGTAACAAGACGGTAGAATTTTGTGTTTCTTACACATAATGTACAATATAGTTTTACTCATCATATATTATAGTTTGAACAAAAACTTTATTGTATTATTTGTATAATTTGCTTTAAAGTGCTAAAAATTGGCATTTTTCATATAATCCTATAGTAAATGTACCTATATTTTGAGACGGCCCTTAAAAATACCTGGACGTTAGATTTCGCCCAAACTTTACATGTACAAAAGTTAATGTAAGTCATATATTGTATAAAAATGAAGAGTTTCGCTATTGTAGTTTTCACACAATAAAACCCCACTCGACCCATAAAATTGGGTTAAATCACCAATAACGTTGGCAAGGGAACAGGTCAGCAAGTCGAACACAGTAGGAACAACTTTCTACAACTCTTTTGGAAGAAGGATATGGAGATAACGAACCGTATTCAATTTCAAAGTCCATAAAACAATACAAAATGAGAGCAGAGCAAACACGGACCCCCGAAACATCAGAGGTGGGATCAGGTGCCATGGAGGAGTGAGCATCCCCTGCCGACCGGTCACACCCGCCGTGTGCTCCTTGTCATGATCAGAAAATAACGGGAAAAATCCGTCGTCAATTCAGTGTATAAATAATGGACTAACAATTAGTATGAAAAACGTCAGTCAGCATTTGACTCAATGATAAATTGTATTTGCTGACAAGGTCATTGTATCGATGATAGAACTTACGAAATAATGACTTTAAACGAGACTGCTGATATTCTTGTTTCGTCAACTTGCTTGTCAATAATTTACCTCGTTTTAGAAATGGTTCATACGTAGAGCATGCTCTTGCGTATCGAATCAACTGAGATATATATACTCCGTATGCAGGTGATGAAGGTATATTGCTGCATAAGTAAGGGAAATTGACGATAGAAAAGTTAAAGTCATCATTTTTATCATATAGCTTGGTTGTTAGATTACCATTAGTGTCTTTTTCAAGTAAAATATCCAAGTATGAAACAGAAGTGTCGGACTCTTTGGTATCTTTTATCTCAAGCTCACCAGGATATATAGTATCGACGTAGGAATGGAAATTACCATTTTTAAATGACAATACGTCATCGATATATCTAAATGTCGAGTTGAAGGCCACAGCAAGTGTTTTCTTCTTTTCACGCATAAGATTTTGCATAAATTCTGCTTCATATGAATATAGAAATAAGTCTGCTAATAACGGAGCGCAATGTTTACCCATGGGAATTCCAATAGATTGTTGGAATACCTTGTCTCCAAAAACCACATAGATATTGTCAATCAGAAACTCAAGCATCTTCTTGATGTCAACTTCAGAGTACTTATGTGTGCAATCAGAATCTGTTTTAACAAAATAATTTTACAAACGACCAATGACGAGGTAAGTAAATTTACGAGTTCCATTTTTATTGAAGAAGCAGCTGTCAATGATATCAAAAAGCCTGGATTTTAATTTGTCGTGGGGAATTGTTGTGTATAAAGTTGAAAAGTCGTACGTTTTTAAGCTGTTGATTTTTGAAAAGTCCTGTGATTTCAAATTGTCTAAAAGTTCTTTAGAATGTTTTAGTATCCACATACAACTTCTTGAATATATAGTTGCACAGTACTCTTAAAGTTTTTCCTTCACTGGAACAATTAGATAACATCATTAACTAAAACTTTGTTGTCAATCATGCATTAATGCCTCACATCCGTTAAGTGCGTTACTCTTCTAAAAAAAGAAAAACTTTTTTTTTGTTTTTGCTCAGGACAGACAGAGTAGGTTTAAAAAAAATTAAACACAATACCGTAAAATCACAGATTTTCGTCGTGTAAAATGTTCGAGGTTTAAGGATAGAATATTGGTTTGTGGGAATTAGATTTCATTGAATTTGATGATGGAATGTTGAGTTGAGCAGTGTTGAGTAATTATGCATATAAAATTTTACATTTGGAGGTGGTCATAGATTCATTGGTCTCTCCATACCTTGAAAACGAAGTAAATCAACATACACACCTCTCCCAAAATGTCTGTTGTTTCAAAATTTCACAAACAAAAATGATCTCGATATGTATCTGTAGAAAAAAAAACATGCATAGCTACATTTTAAATAGATTTATTAAATAAGGTCACTATCTACATACTCGATTTTCTTGAAGTCAATTTTACCTACAATATTATCTCGTGTGCTCTCTGATTGACATAGCATTTGATGTTACATAGCATGACATCAATTCAATCTTCTTTTTCTTATTTTAACTGATAAAATTATGTTCCCCAAACGAAGTTGGGGAACATATTGTTTTTAATCTGTTTCTTATTATTATTATGTCGCCCCGAACGAAGTCGGGGACGACATATTGATATTGTACGCATGTTTTTTTTATCCAGGCTGTTTCTCGGAGATGGCTGGGGCAATCTTCCTGAAACTTTCCTCAAAGGACGATCACTGGTTGTAGTTGTGCAGTGAGGTCGTTCAGTTCCAACATGTCTACCGTTGCCATGGAAACCTGTAAAAAGCGACGAATTTTGTCCGAGAGTGTTCTCTCTGGTCCCTTAGACGTTCGTCATGAAACTCTTTTTATTTTAATGATTAGTATCTGTAGTTGTGCAACTCGCATTTAAAATTTTCAAATAATCGATTATTGCCATGGAATCAAGGGGAATGTTAAAATTCTTTAATTTCGATTTTCTCCATAACTACTCAAGCAATCGTTTTGAAACTTTCAATGTTAATTCCTTGCAATGTGTCAAAGTGATTTTTACTTTTAAAATAATTGTAATGAGTCGCTCACAGTTGTCATAGAAACGAAACAGAAAAAGGTTAAGATGCACACATGTGTTCTCCAAGGTCTAGGTCAAAGGGTCAAAGTTCTTCGTGTCCAATAAAAGCTCTTTTCACAAGGATTACATATTTGAAATACGAATGCCCTAGCCCTTACCGTTCAAACGTAAAGTACTATGTTCAAGACGACCCCCCCCCCCCCCCTTTGAAGCGCACTGCCAGTTAGAATACACATATCTAACATATGCAACTTACAAGTGACGTTTCAAAAGTTTCATTCATAAAATTCAGTTCTCCTGATGTGATTTCATAGTTTGCCAACCTTCATTCTTCTTCTGTCTTGTCTCTAGATGTTAAAATTATTTTATTTTATCTATATATAAAAAACGATTGTCAACTGCATTTATTAGCATTTCACATTTTTTTGTATATCTATTACTTGTATACAGTATTATTAATTTCATTAGATAGTGCAAGTATAAATTAGAAAATTGGTACGTTATTTCCATAGTTTTTATTCATTCATAAATCCTAGGATCCGCTCCTACAAGTGCGCTAAGCCTTGATCACTACTGTAAACAAAACATTCATCTTGCCGAAAATGTTCACGATTCCGCTAAACTGAGAAAGTTTACACATGATTTATCATCTCATAAGAAACATCAGCCCTGTACAATGCAGAAATGCTCGAATTGAAGGTGACATGTAAGATTCGTTTTCCGGCAGAACGTCTAAAAATGAAAGTGAAATTTTAGAGTTCTCCTAGCGTTATAATACACAAAAAAATTCGGCTGATCTTCTTAAAAAATTACATTTGCCAAGCTTCATTGGTAGGAAAGATACTGCCAATTAACAAGTATATGAGGCTCAATTCAGTACATCTGCCCAATTTCTTTTATGCAAGTCTGCAAATTTAGGAACTTGTAATTTTTTCCTGCACTACTTTCTTCTCCTACCGATTCTAAAAATAAAATAGGATGTACCCAATTAAGGTCTTCCGTTTCCAACCGAAAGGACTGATACAACTGGATGGTTGTCCAAGCTTAGCTAATGGACCATTGTTTTAGTTATGATAAACATGAAAGTCTTGTCCAGAACGGGGCGACATATGCTATTGCTTGCAATAGCAGACTTTCTAGTTATTATTATTTTTCTTCTTCTTCCTGGGTACTTTTTTGTCCGGGAATGATCTTGTAAACTGTTCGTCCGATGTAGGTAAAACCTTTTTAGGGTAGGTAGACATGTTATGTAGATTTGTGGAATCAAGGTCATTTTGCGCGCACGTGCTTGCAAGAGCGTGCACGTGCAACATGTGAAATGACCAATAGAATAGAATAGATATAGCCGCAACTTTTCTATTTTTTGATGAATTGCTTTGAAACTCATAATATGAGGATATATTAGTAGTATGGACATGACGAGGTCAAAATAGCAAAATCTCACGCGCTTGCACGTGCGCTTCGCTCTGATTGGCTGAAACTAAAATCTCAATATCTTTCTTGTTTTTTGACAAAATCCTTTGAAATTTTAAACATAGTCATACATTATAAAGATCTACAGCCTGATATATAAGAATTATCATAAAAGCATGCGCATGCACATGTGCTGCAATCTGATTGGCTGAAACTTTAAATGCGTATAACTTTCTTGGTTCTCAACAGAACGGGATGAAATTAAGAATATAAAAAGGTATGAAGAATTACTACATTATGCTACTATTTGAATTGAATGCAAGGACACGCATGCATGCACGTGCACGTGCACAATACGCAAAATGACCAATATATTTGAAAAACGGTAACATTTATAATTTTATGATTTTTCTTATTGATTCTCACGACATAAAGAAATGTTAATGATTTAGACAACATGCCATGATCATCTTGCACGTGCATGCACGTGCTTGCGCGTGTAATGAGTTAAATGACCTATAGTCGGTATCATTTTAGCTTTAATAATTCTTATATGAAATCCTTTGATACTGAGCTTATTTTAAAAATGTCTTAAAGGAAAATGGCACAAAAAAGGGGATTTGGGGAGCGTTTGGGGAACATCTGTAACGGTCCCCGTTACAATTAAAACTAGTTTATTGTAAAACAAAGCTATGTTGGTAAGAAAAACTACAGAGTAAAAAAAATCATTCGTTGTATCGTAATCCAATGGTATGCTTTTCTGTTCAAAAGGAAGATAAACTTAGTTCTTTGGGGAGGTAAAGAATTGATGAAATACCTTTATTTCTATTTGAATGCAGATTTAATTCAACAATTTGATAAAGAAACTTCCTTTTCAGATAAGATAAACGTCAATTAAATTTCTTTTTGTAGTGCATCGGTGATTGGTTTTAAGATACAATTCTTATACACTGTTAAATGCTGCGCAGAAAATCTTAACAAAATCGTTAATCTTGCTATATTTGTGTAGAAAGATAAGTCCGATTTAATGCGTCGGTTTCTTGAACTAAAATTTCCTAGCGAATTTGAAATAGATACTCTTATTTTAAAAAAAAAGTCAGTCGTGCCTTTCTTCATATTTTTAGTTGAAGTTAGAAATAACTTCCTGCTTATCATACCCGTATTTCTAAATGTTTCTTTTGATAGCAAACGTTGCTGCCTAGATATTAACACGCATTCTCTGTAAGCACCAAAAAATCTTGGAAACGACATGTCTCGGATTTTGATGAAATTTTCACCATAGGTGTGTCTTGGTACAAAACTAGTAAATATGGTGTCGGAAGTTCCACACGTGCACTTGGTTGCCATGGAGACAGATCAATTGAATTCGGCCATTTTTGGCCCATTTTGACTAAATGAAAACATGAAAATTGAGGAAATATAAATGACTATTTATTGGTATCTAATACACTCTAACAAAAATCATTGGATCATATGATAACATGACCTTTTAAGGTACACAGGACATATAAACGTTTATTCTAGAAATATTCCTCCTGTAAGAAAAAGGTTATGCAAACTTACATGGTTTCTAAAAATTTGAAAAATTGGGAAATTGGAATATTTTGAGATCTTTGAGGCTAAATAAGAAAAATTGTCCGCGGAAATTTCCCAAATCTTATTTGTGTTATTATACTTGAGAATAAGTAGTGTCATTTCATGAAAAAACATAAGTGGGCTTTTGCTCCTATTTTTAGTAACATGTATCTATAAATAGATATATTTTAGAAAAATGTGAAAAATCAAATTTTGGCAAAGTTTTAATTGTCATTAATGCATAAATAGAACGTAGGTTGTAAAATTTGAAATTTTAATGACAAGAGCTGGTCACCACTAGCTGGTATGGACAACGGTTGAGGGGGATTCCCATTTCTATTTTTAGTAACAGGTGGCTATATATAGAGATGTCTCTTAATATATAATTCTGTTAAAATGGTCTTTCTATCCCCCCTCCCCATTTTTTATACAACTCCCACAGGACATTACTTGTGATGTAATAGTTGGTGATAACGACGTAAAAGCAATTATTCAAGCTGTCCTAAATAAAGGGAGGCCCGATCTCCCAATTGGCGAAAATCATTACTATTATTGATTAATAATAATTAATTATACATTATGCCAGACATTGGCCAAAATATAGGGAAGACTTTAACTCTTTGCCCAAACGAATGATCTGAGTTTATAGGAACTTAAAGGCAATGTACGAAACATGAATTAGAAATAGAAAACAATGATCAAGTTTTTAAAGTCCTTTGAAATAATACAAATTAGAGGGAAAGTCATCGTGTGCTCCTTGTCTTGATCAGGAAAACGGAAAAAATCGTAGACAATACAGTTTGGAAAATGAAAAAAACATCTATCAACAGTCAAAATAATGATATATTGTATTTCCTTGAGATCCCTGTATCAAACTTCATTTGTTAACATTCCTCTTTTCATATGTTGTTCGCGTGTATACCGTGCTCTTGGGCATCGAATCATTTAGGAGACATTTAGTCTATATTCTGGTGATATGAACAGTTACAGAAAATAGTGATCATCAGGCTTATGATGTGGTTTTTGTCGTAAGGTGTCCAGTAAGTCTTTATAGTAAAATATCAAAACACAAACCAGATGTGTAAGATTTTCTGGTGCCTTTTTGTATTTCAAGTGATATATCCAATTGCAGTAGAAATGATTGATAATGATCTAACTGTCGAATTGAAGATCACGACTTCTTTTCATGTAGAAGTTAACGGAATAAAATTAAAAACCAACGTAATAATTTCACAAATATAATGAATTCGAATTCTGTTGAAGATTACGCCAGGCGATAGACAAAACTTAAAAAAGAAGATCATGACACGTTGTCAGAATAGGTAAAATGTATCTGATGCATGTTAAAATTTCGCATTAAGGGATTGAGGTGCAAAATGAAGAAAAAAACTATACATCTGTGTTCAGTAATTTAGAAATGTAAAATCAATTAGATTACACAGTCAGTATGTAGTGGTCCCTGCTGATAAAGCAGATAACAACATTGTCTTTGTTAGTAAGGCTCATTATTTAATTTGTATTTTAAGGGAACTGGGATTTAATGCCACAAGTGGTAGTCCAACTTATACCCATAGCTCCCTTTCTTAGGAGGAAATTCTTCAAAATCATTTGTCGGTTTTGAATATTTTTATTATTCCTAACAACCAGAATAAATGAAGGATATAAAGATAACGAATAGTATTCAATATCAAAGTCCATAAAACAATTTAAAATAGGAGCCTCTAAAACATCAGAGGTGGGATCAGGTGCCATGGAGGAGTGAACCCCCTTCTGACCGGTCACACCCGCCGTGTGCTCCTTGTCAAGATCGGGAAATAACGAAAAATATCCATCGTCAATTCAGTGTATAAATAATGGAGGATATGGAGATTACGAACGGTATTGTATATCAAAGTCCATAATTAATACAAAACAAGAGCAGAGTAAACACGGACCTTCAAAACATCAGAGGTGGCATCAGGTGCCATGGAGGAGAGAGTATCCCCTGCCGAACGGTCACACTCGCCGTGTTCCCCTTACCATGATCGGGAAATAACGGAAAAATCCGTCGTCAATTCAGTGAATAAATAATGGGCTAACAATTAGTACAAAAAACGACAGTCAGAATTTGACTCAATGATAAATTGTATTAATTTTGCTGACGAGGTCATTGTATCGACCAAAGAACTTACGAAATGATGACTTTAAACGAGAATGCTGATATTCTCGTTTCATCAACTTGTTTATCATAATTTACCTCGTTTTAGAAGCTGTTCATACGTAGAGCATGCTCTTGCGTGTCAAATCAACTGAGATATATACTGACCTTATATTTTTGATAGTTCAGTATTTGTACGAATTAGTTGTTTTTGCTGTTGTTGTTGTTGTTCTATTTTGTTTTGTTTGTAAGTTCTATATTAACCTTGATCTACACAACTCTTGAAATTTTTCGAAAGACTGTACCTAAATAACAGATTAACACGCACCCCAAAATGTTTACATCTTGATTTTATTTACACATAAATTATTTTGAAAAAACAACAATTTTTCAAATATGGTGTGTAAAGTTTTTACTTTCTCAAAAGTAATTTAAACTTATTTGGACAAGAGTTAGTTTAAATCAAAAATAATGTGTGTTTTTATAGTTATTTTAAGCTTCTTCTGTTCTTTTGTTTTTTTTTATCAGTTTATCATTTATTTATTTTATTGATATTTTTATTATTTTGCATATCTTCCTTTTTCATCGAAAGAGGATTCCTTAGATCTTTTTTAAAAAATTAAAAATAAATTGCACCTGCACGTTCCAAGCGGTCGATACAGGTACTGTTATAATTTTATAACAACCATGAAATTCGCCGGGAAGATCTGACAGTTAGGGTTCAGGGTTTCTTTTAACACCTGTTATTATATAATGATCGAGAATTGATTCATGTACAATTTACTATTCACAGCTTGACTAATCGTGTAGATACATGAATCTTTGATGTAAAGTAAACTTCATTTGACATAACAGATACAACTAGTTGTTATGTATCGGAAATTTAATCCCAGAGTCTCCTGGAGGCGTTGATATTCATTACATTTCTCTTTAAGTCTACAATTTGTACCATTATTATAATAAAAACGCACATTGTTATTGAATAAATTTAAGTGATTTCCTTTTCAAATGTTATTTGTTGAAATTACCTTATGTGTTTGATTATGTTCCGTATTGTCAATTATACAATGTGTTAACATATTTTGATTGTTTAGTTATTTATTTATCAATAAATGACCATTCAATGCCAAACTTGTTTTTTTTTTCATTTTTGTCAAACAGAGTACCGCCAAATCAGGTATCCATAAAAGTTTTTAAAGTACAAGGAAACAATCTGAGGGAATAAGCCGAGCCTACATAACGATCGATGAATAATTAATTAATCAATTATTTACAATTTTCATTTTTTGTTGTTGGATTTCTGCAATGCTTATTTCTTATATCTTTCATACAGAATATTCTTAATACAATGGGGCTCTGTAATATTTGGACTAATCAAAATTTTCGTAGTGTCAAATGGATTGCAACCACAATAAACCAAAAGCTCAAAGACCAGTATTTACAGAAATGGTATAGTGATATGAATAATTCCAGTAAAGGTATTACATATAGAATTTTTAAAACAAAGTTTGAATGTGAAAAATATTTAACTATTTTACCAAGAAAATTTAGAAATATCTATTCAAAATTCAGAACAAGTAACCATCGTCTTCCAATAGAGATGGGTAGATGGAATAATGTTGAAAGAAATTAAAGAGTGTGCAATTTATTTAATGATAATCAGATAGGAGACGAATTCCATTATTTACTGGAATGTAATGCATTATATAGTATCCGAAAAGATTTTTTGTTGCAGAAATACTATGTACATCCAAATATAACAAAATTCTGTAATTCAGCATTTTTACGAAAATTGTGTATATTTATTGAAAAATTTTTTTGACACTGTCTGTCCTCCTGTAATTTCTGCTTGTCCATAATTATTGTAAATATGTATATATGTAACTCTTGTACCATGTATATGGTTTTTTTGAGAGAATAAATGAATGAATGAATATTACTATTTGCATAAAAAAATTGACAAAACCCGGTACTGTGTCGACGAAATCGATTCTGATTAACACAGAAAACGGCACCACGCTCAATTTTCACAAAAATGACATAAATTGGATGTTTTAACCGCATTGTTAAAATAGAGTGGGTCATCGCACTTTAATTTTGAGAGCGATTAATGGAAGGCAATGGAAAGATGATTCTTTTCAGACTTGCAAAAATTTGGTATGAAGACCCACTTGATATAAAAAAAAAAGTTTACGCACTTAAATTTTTAACCGTGGTCTTAAAAACTTCTAAGTCCGAATACGCTTGCCAAATACAGAGAACTTTATGCTATCTAAATGACCATGTGTGTGGGACTGCGTATTCTAATGGTTAGCGAGGAGCTGTATTGGGGAAAGTGTTCGAATCATGCTCTGATTTTTTAAAATCTAATTTTTGAAATTTTGCTTTACTTTATAATAAGAATAAGACATATATCCACTGAAAAAAATATGTTTGTAATTATAAACCCATTTACAGTAACTTTTTATTACAATACCAATTAAAATTTTATTGGAATACCTCTATCCCTGTTTTATTTTAAAATGTATTTTTTTTTTGCCACAAGCGCTTCTAGATCACCTTCTACCATTAGATACAAATTCAAATTCTTTATGATATGTCCGCAACACTAAGTCTTGATAACACAATATAAAGATTACAGAAAAGAATTCCCTACCAATGTTAGATATTCTGTGATAGACTATTAGAGTATTTTTGATTGTTTAGAATATAAATATTATTTTAACAACAACTGTAAACAATAAAAAAAAAACAAGGTTAATTCGAACAATGGAGATAGTTCCAAAAAGAATTCTTGCTTAATTGCAAAACGGACATGGGCACTTGACGCGTCTTATCCCCCGGATTCTTTTTCCGATATGAGCTTAATATATTATATATATATATATATATATATATATATATATATATATATATATATATATATATATATATATATATATATATATATATATATATATAAAAGATACATGTACAACATCTTATATAGCATAAAAGTGAAGAATAATGCCACTGAACTGGATTTTGTAAAATGGAAGGAATTAACCATAAGAAGGATAAATAACATTAAGCAACAAATTGCAGCAAATATAATCTCATAAAATTAGTTTTGTCTCTGACCAAGACAAAATGTATATTAACCAGGTCCATTAAGATTTAATTACATCAAGATTGTATAGAATGATATAAATATTTAATATTTACATATGTCAAATCACTTTTTTTCCTAAAAAATACATTTCCAAATCTTTTACAAATCTGATGTTACTTATTTTATAAAAAGGCGATAAAACATTTCGTCCTTTGATTTTTTTTTATCTGGTAATATATTTTAGATGTTCTGTCAATTCAAATGGACCTTACTGACGCAGAAGATATGGTAAACTAAATGTCGTACAATACAATATACCTTAATATGAATATTAGACCAGTTTCTGAAGTGGTTGGCTGAAGTTTGATTTATATAACTTCGAAAAGACTTATAGGCGGTGGAAAAAATAATGACCCTGCACAAAAATCATTATTTGTCTTTGCATAAGAGCTTCGAATTTAGACACATGAAAATTCAGTGGTGGGATCAGCAGGTGCCTAGGAGGATGAAGCTTCCCCTGTCTGCCGATCACAACCGCCGTAAGCTGTATATGTACTGATCACGTAGATGAAATATAATTCCTTAATCAAAATTAGCATTATAAGAACTAAAAAGATATATTGGTAATAAATATTTCAGTAAAAATACGAATGCAATTAAAAAGATAATAAAATAGACAAAATGTTGGCTCTAAACGAGGTTTTTTGAAGTCTTTGCAAATAACTTATCTGCCAGTTGCCTCTCTCGGTTTAAAAATGAATACACAGAAGACTGCCTTGAGTATCAAAGAGAGTTGGAAGACATAGACACTGCATGCAGGTACATATACATAAGAACAATTGATGCTGGGAAAGTTATAGTTATCCCGTTTGCAAAAAAATTTAATTTGTTAATTGAACTTTATAGTCAGCGTACCTCTTAAGTCAGCGTAGTATTGGCTGACTCTGTAGTTTCTTGACTAAGACCTTTTTTTCTGTAAACATTCTCTATCCTAGGGCATGTTTCCCCTTGAGGTAAAAATGTTTCTTGAAGATAAATGACCTTTTTAATTATAGAAAATCAGTAGTTACAATTAAAGCTTTGATTAAAATGCGGATTTCTAATCAGTATAGCACTCCTCATACCAGCGTGTCATCGATAAAATTCAAGGTAATCGGAAAAGGGGAATCCCTGCTGAGTTCACACATTTCATAAGATAGACATTTATACATTGTCAATGATAACTCCTCATATGAAATTATTTTCTATCTTATTTATGCCCTGATATTAAAAGTATGAATTTAACAAAGTGCATGTGAAAGTATATTTTTTGAGATAGAGACTTGTGATATATTCATGAATATGCAAAGAAAAAAGAATCAATAGACTAGCTTCAATCTGATTTTCTTTAGTTCAGTTTATAATGAGATAATTTTTTGCGGTATATAATTTCAATTTTATATATATCAGAATAAATGTCTAGGCATTTTTTTTATAAAATTAACATTTCATCATCAAATGACAACTGCTTGTCCAAAGACAGAAAACATCATTAATATAAAAATAAACAAATTTTGATATTTTTGAAAATATCTTTAATTAATAGCTTTCCTCTGACTCGCTGCGTACTGCACTTCCGTTGGTGCGGTGTACGCGTTCAGATTCTGATCCGAAAGAAGTTTCTGTTACGTCCACACTGTACACGGAACCCCTCTGGATTGATCTTGAGGATCCTTTATGAAAGCTGTTTAAATAAATAATCACGCAATTTAAAAAAAAAAATCGTCTTAAGCCACATTAGAATTTAAAACCACACAACATTTTCTTGGAATGCATACATTTTGAATTGATCTTACAAACACGCAAGTATTTTATCCTATGGAAAACGGTGTTAAAACCCTGCGTATTCATTAATGAGGAAAAGTAAAGGTGTCTTACCTGACATTATGTGCCGTTAATTTCAAAATTCTCCAAAGCCTTTTCCTGAATCGTTGGTTTGATAAATTATAAAGAATGAAGTTCATGGCATAATTTGTAAATTGAAACAGATAAAAACTCGTCCAAATTATATCTTTTACTGTCTGCATATATTTTGATTTTACTTTCACATAAGAGTCTACAATAAAATATATTGCTATAGGGGCGGTAGTTGAAAGAAAATATATACTTGTAACTATAAGCATAATTGTTAATCTCCTGTCAAATCTGTTCATCCGGATTGTCGTTGTTTTGTCCGAGACGGTACCTCTTCGGAACTGGCGAGATTGTCTTAGGACACGAATCATGACTATGTTCATTGAGATCATGAGTAAAAATGGAAGAGCAGATAGAAATGAAAAATCAATCCAAATAAAAACATATTCATCATACTGTAGATAGCGTTTGTTTAAAGAAGTACACTCTGTTTCATTACCAACCGTCTTTATTCCATTTGTGATTAACAGATGCATATCTATACCACCTAATATAACCATAACAAGTAAAATAAGACGCACACACCTACGTATTGTCACAACTCTCATGTGCCTCAGTGGAAACCTGATTTTAAGGAATCTCTCCAAAACGACACACACAAGAATCCAAGACGAACATTGCATTGACCAATAGATGACAAAAAGACTTATTTTACAGCCTGCTTGTCCTGTCAGTCGCAGATTAAAATGGAATGTATTCTTCACCCAGTAATGACTGAGGCCGACACACAGAACAGTCATGTCAAATAGAGATAGGACGAAAAGAAACAAGTATGGCGGCTTCCTTTGAAAGTTCATCTTCTTTAAAACAATAATGATGATAATATTTCCAGTTATTCCTACGATGAAAATCATAGGGGATAGAATTCTCCATAAATACTCTTCTATTTTACCCAGTTCTTCATAATCATTTTGTTCAGCCGTAGAATTATATTCTGAATTTATTGTTGAATTATCATAGTGCTGAAAGTCTGTCACATTCACCATATTAGTAAACATCAGAGATGGAGTTTGTCCCAATTGAATTGTGAATTAAGTCATGAACATTTCCATCGATAAAATCAGTGAGAAATTGAAATGTCACTCCTCAGTGTAATGCAGTATAATAATTCAAACGACGAGAGGTCCTGGTGCTATCAGGAAGCAGGGTAAATATATTACACCGGGTCGTTTTATTATTTGTCTTTGTTGTAGCTGCACGATTAGATCATGATCGAGTGCTAGATGTAAAGTTGATCAGTGGGCAGGTACTAAACCAACGTTATCTAAGTCACAGCGCTGCACTACTTCTAACTGGACACAGTATTTACACTCTAACAAGACTTCCAAATTATTATTACATAACCAATCATTTAAGAAAAATATCAATTTACAGAATGAAAGAAGGTTTAAAAAGATCCAAAATTAAACATGAATCATTCCGATTTCTCAAGTGCATTAAATTTAAAAAGCGGTTTTAAGTTTTCTATTATATCAACATTGAGTGTATACGAAGTCTTGATTTGCTCTTCTTTATCACAACTGCAAGAGTTAAAAATCTTCTGCGCGAAGTAAATTTTCAGTGAAGGGATTTTTTCAATTGTATATTTGTATAAATTTGTATTTGTATTCATGTGAGTCAGAATTTATTCAAAATCTTATTAATGAAAAAAGAAAACACTTGCTGTGGTCTTCGACTCCATATTTATAGATTGATCGACGACGTACTAGTATTAGAAATAGCAAGAATTATTTCAATTCACATATTCCCAGTGGGCTTGAAATAAAATATAATACAGAGTCACACAGATCTGTTTCATATTTGGATATTGTATCAGAAAAAAGACGTTAATGGTCATCAAACAATCAAGCTTTATGATAAACGTGATGACTTGATCTTAACTTTCCAATTGTCATCTTTGCTACATATGCAGCAATAATCCCCTTTTTAGTTTTTACCTTTACTTGGGGTGTACCTGTATATCTCTCAGTTGATTCGATACACAAAAGCATGACCTACCAATGAACAATTTCTAAATCGAGGCAATTTATTGACAAAAAAATTGATGAAACGAGAATATCAACAGTTTCCTTTTAAGTCTTCATTTCAGAAGTTCTATGGTCGATACAATGACTTTGTTAGCAGGGCATGCTCACACGTCCGTGGCACCTTATCTCAACTTGATGTTTAAGAGGTCTGTATTTTCTCTGCTTCAGATTAATATTTTTTGAATGGACGTTTGAGTTTGAATACTGTTCATTTTCTCCATATATTTCATTCTTTCATTTTTAACTTATATTTTCGAGGTTCACTGTAATGATAAGTCGATCTGATTAACTCATGAGATGAGGTGGACTAAACTTCCTACAATATACTGTATATTTAAAAATATCAATTACTGGTGTAAAGACGGTTAGTGACCTAGTACTAAGAACATATTTTGTCATTGCACCGGTATATGACCTGCGAATTAAGGCTCATAAAGTCTTCAGAAGTAGGATCAGCTGTCTAGGAGGAATAAGTAAGTCAGAGCCATCTCTTTTGTCAAACAGTTTAACAGTAAATTGGCATTTTAACGTTTATAATCAGTGTACCTTCCAAATATGAAACAGACTTGGTAAACTCTTTGCTGCCCTTAACTGAGATTTTTCTTATATTAATAACTTCATTCATAGGTCAATTTCCCTTTAATATAAAAGATTTTTAAAATTATTTTATAATACCATTAGTTACAATTATAGCTTTGATCACCATGTCGATTTTTTATCAGTATAACACTCTTCATATCAATTTATAATTGATAAGATTCAAGGTATTCAAAAAAGGGGAATTTCTGCTGTGTTTATGTGTTTCATAAGACACAAACTTATGTACTGTCCATGATAACTTATCATAAGAAATTATTTTCTATTTAAATTATCCACAGATAACTAAAATAGGGATTAGTTATCTAAAAAAAGTGTATGTGAAAGTACTAGTATATTTTGAAATATAGAAACTGCAAAGAATTAGGAATTACTCTGGATTGATCTGGTGGATCCTTTATGAAAGCTGTTCAAATAAATAATCAAGCTATTTAAAAAAAATCTTACTCCACATTAGAATTTAAAACTAGAAAATATCTACCTGCGAAAATTTTCAAAAAAAGAACTTACACACAAATTCGTGCAACCAGGTAAGTTTTTTTTTGTGAAGAATTAAAATGAGGTATAAATCATTGCAGTTTCTAAAGTGCAATAAAAGCGGCAATCCTTGCAAGTTTTCAATCTTCTCAGCATGAGTGTATCGGAAGTTTCTGATTTGTTCTTACTCGGTGGTGTTTTTGTGTTTATATTTCTATTCATATGATGCAAAATTTGTTCAAAATGTTATACAAGAGAATAAGAAATACTTGCAGTGACCCTCAACTCGATATTTAGATATATCGAAGCCGTATTATCAATTAACAATAGTTATTTCCATTCGTATATCGAGGGGTTTTAAAAGAACGAAAATAAGGTAATAGAAATCATTGCAATTTTTCAAGGGCAATAAATTTGAAAAGCAAATGCATGTTTTTGATCGTCTCGGCATGCCACAACTGCAATTCTCAAAATATTCCATTTAACCTATTCCTAGTTGTCGGGTAAATTGAGCAAATTTTTCTATAACTCTTCTACATATACAGTACCTATACATGTAGTTAAGGGTAAAAAGAAACCAAACAAAATTTTCAATCATGAACTCGGATCTAAATTTCAAAAAATTGTAATAATATTTATTTTTCATCTTACATCTAAATAAAAATAAGTGAAAGAAAAAGTATATTTTTCAGCTTTAATTCACAAAAAATATATACGATATATGATAAAGAACTAAACTTTAGTTATATTTTCAGCACATTAATAAAAAAACATACAACTACATGTTAATTCTAGTTGTCAGATGACTAAAAATGAACTTTTTCATATGAGTACATGTGAATTTTCATTCTACGAAAGAAATTATCAATCTTTAATTTCTGATAAGAGTTTTCAAATTAAAAACAAACACACACCAAAAAAAGAATTGAAGACTAAACACAACGGGAAGACATACATGAACGATGTTTTTACCTAAAAATGATAATACATTAATAAACATGATTAATTCATTATTTACTTTTATAAACCAAATGGTCTTGATGCATTTTTTTTTTAAATTATCATCTTAAAAAATTATAAAATCTCTAAAATAAATCAAGTGTTTAAGACAATGAGTATGTTTGGTACAAGGAATTGTGTATCTGTAAAGCCACTAGGTTTGTCCATGCATATGACGATATTGCTGTCTCGTTTAAAGTCATCATTTCGTAAGTTCTGTGGTCGATACAATGACCTGTCAGCAAATACAATTCATCATTGAGTCAAATGCTGACTGACGTTTTTCATACTAATTGTTAGGCCATTATTTATACTCTGAATTGACGACGGATTTTTCCGTTATTTCCCGATCATGATAAGGAGCACACGGCGGGTGTGACCGGTCGGCATGGGATGCTCTCTCCTCCATGGCACCTGATCCCACCTCTTATGTGTCGGAGGTCCGTGTTTGCTCTGCTCCTATTTTGTATTGTTTTATGGACTTTTGATCTTGAATACTATTCGCTATCTCCGTATGTTTCATTGATAAAACAGCTAAAACACAAAGATTTTTTTTAAACTTAATATTTGATGATCGAATGATATAAACAGATATTTATTTTTATCAAATCTAAACACCCGTTTCATTTTTTTTTTTTTTAAATGTACCAATTTTTATTGAAAAAAGAGACAAAATAGCACAATATGATAAAAAAAGGCATAAAGCGACATCTCCCCAACACAAAGTAAAAGAACAAAACAAAAAATACTATCATTTAATTATTAACGCTTTAAGCATTCTGTGATGTGTAATAAAAAAATATTTTGTAATACTAATTCTATGAAATTAAAAAAAATCCATTTTATTTTTATATGAGGTAACTCAGCTGGAGTCATGTTCATTTTGCACGTTAGCCACCCAATTTTTTGGTAAAGCAATATATCAACCAATACATTAGTATCGATTTCTGACGTGCATCGCTTTCTCTTAGATTCCGTTTTTATCATTTCAAGAAGTCTCTCTCTCTCCAAATAATCCACTGGTTGCCCAATAAATAATACGTATATTCAGCTGTTATTTCAATAAGGAAGTGGCTATTGTCCCGAGTGATAAATAGAATCTGATATACCCAGAAAATTTTTATCTTTACTCAAGTTCTTTTTCATTATTTACACAGTTGCACTCTAAGAAAGCCAATGCACAGGTGAAAACATTGATCTATGGGTTTTATTAGTTTGCTGGCGTAAATTATCGAGAATAAATTTAGTTTCGTGTTTTGTTCTGCATGGAAGAAAATATATCTCCAATATGTAACTATTTTTTGTAAAAACTCTGAATAAAGCATATTGTTAAGATATTTCTGTTGATTTTTTTTTTTTTTTAAATTTGAAAGTTCTTAAAATTACTGTTGTATATTTTCGCCTATTTATACAGGATAAGCAATGGTTAACTCCTGATGTTTGTTTTAAAACATTTACATATTGCTTTTATAAAGAAAAGGGTTTACCTATTTTGAAGTCGTCCATCCTGATATATAATGAATAGGTATAAAAGGTAAATTGTTATGTGTATCATTAGCCTCATGTTATTTATTCGAAATGGTTAGTAATAAAAAGGTGAAAAAAGGTTTTTAAAAAGGGGTGAATAAGTGTTACATGTCTTATTTATCTTGCATCTTTCAAACAAATAAAATTAAAGATTCCATATGGATTTTTTTTTTATAGATATAGTGTAAGGAGAGAGGAATTAATTATAATAAACACATTTCATTTCTTTTATTAGAAGGTGACTCATAATATAGTTTTCTTAACATTTATTAACAAAGAAAAAGCCAAACATATATTTTTACAAATTTCTTTACAAACAACACTGTAGAGTAATAATTACTTGTATTTATTCATAGGACGTATTTCAAATATAGTTTAATTAACGATACAAAGTTGAAAACTGTAAGATACAATATCAGAATAACAAATATTTATTCAACAAATTCAATATTTATATGGAATACAACGCTTCTTCTCTGGATTTTAAGATATGTAAAAGTCTTCATTATCTAAGGTGTGATTTCCGAGAATTCATGTAAAGGGTTTTCATAGCTGTATGACGTCCTATTTCTATTTAATCTCTTCAGATAAAAATAAATCAGTGTGATGTATTCTTGTGACCCTTTCCTTATGCCCATTGTAAAAAATTGAGCTGTAAATGAATACACTACATTGTAGTACATATTTCAGCTTCCATTGAAAAACGGTTTGATACAACACAATAAAAAATGACTAGATTTACAAATATATATATATATCACAAAACACATTAATACATAGTATTATGCTTGTCATAACGTAATATATACAAAAAACTTTAAGAGAATTAATCAAGATAAAAATGTATATCGATAATAATTTTCTTTTCCATTAGAACAACATCTATATTCTCAGTGAGAAGTTCATGAAAAAGGAACAAAATATTTGTGTCAGGAATCGGACTTCATTCCCCTGTAGACATCTCTTCAGAATCTTTTGTCTCTGATCCAATATATGTGTCTGCCGTTTGTACACTGTACACAGAGTCGTTCTTAGAAGATTTCCTGTTAAATAATACACAAAAATGAAGATGTGTTATAACCCAGTTTGCACAAAAGATAAATTATTTTTAAAAAAATATATACCAGTCTTATATAGTAAGACTCTCTAGTTTACTTAAAATATTCACTTTTCTGAAATATTAGCATTTTGTATTCTCAATATAATGTTAAATTAAAAAAAATTGATTCACCGTTCGAAATTTGTAAATTTTGAATTGTCATCCGGGAATTCAAATTTACAACATAAAAAAATGCTTAAATCAAATTTGAATCCAGTAGAAAAAACAACAGAGAAGGGTACATACCTTTTCTGTTTCGGTGATCTGCATTTGATCAGGTCAATGAATTTGTTTCTGAATTTTTTGTTGATCAAATTGTACAAAAAGAAGTTTATTGTATAATTTGAGAACTGAAAGAGATATGAGGAGGACCAAACGACGTCCAGTTTTGCACTTTCCAGGTCTGTCAGTTCATCTTGGTAAGAATCCACGATAAAGTAGACACTTATTGGTAAAGTAGCTACAAGGAAATATACACTGGTACATACTAACATTCTGGTCAATTTTACATCAAATTTCTTCAGTTTTTCATTCGTGCTCTTGCTACGAACAGTTGATTTTCGAAATTGTCTTGACTGTCGAATCACACGAATTATGGTCGCGTTCATCACAATCATTAATACAAACGGAACCACAGACAAAACTGTGAAGTCCACGTAGGTGAAGACAAATTCTTCAAAATTGAAATATGCGTCCGTCAGAGAATTGCACTCCAGTTCTGATCCATCTGAAATTAAGCCGTTTGTCCAGAAATAATGCATGTCGACTCCAGCTAGGATAATCATAAGTAGAATTACCAAGGCTATACATCTTGGTATGGTGACTATTCTAGGATAGCGATATGGAAAGTTAGTTTTTATACAGCGCTCTAAAACAACACAAACAAGAATCCATGAGGATAACTGCATGGACCAATAGATAAAAAACAAATTAAACTTACATCCGAAATTAGTCAGAGCGCGAATGTCTAAAGAAAATGTTTCTCTGATCCAGTACCTGCTAAGTCCAACACAGAGAACTGTAATGTCACTAAGAGCTAATACAAACAGAAAGAAAAACGGGGGTTTCTTGTGAAACTTCATCTGCCTCAGGACGCCAATTGTGAGTACGTTACCAGTCACACCGACAATAAAAAGAATCGGTGATAGTATTACCCAAAGGTAGCTGGAGACATCTTCTAGGAGACTAACATAAGTGTCGGACGACACCACAGAGGAGGTGTTCAGCTCATCCTTGGTCACGTTGTCAAGTGACACGGGAGGCAATATTGTCGAGACGTTAAAAATGAAGTCTTCTGAATCAACATGGTCAGTCCTGTTGACATTAGTCATGACGGCGTGTAAAAAGTACTTTTTTGTTCTCGTACACTTACCCACGGCATGTAGAAAGAGTTTCACACTGGGAAAAGATTACATGTAAACACTCATGACGGCTAGAAATACTCTTATCAACTGCTTTAAAATTAGTATCGCAACGAAGGGGAGTGATTGACGTCGCACAATCTTTAAAAAAAATACTCCCCGTAACCATCAGTAAAACGTAACATAATTCAATTACAGTGAATAAAAGTATCAACGTTACTTCGAAAAATGTCTAATAATTAATTCAGATAAAGAACTGATCGCGAACACTTGTCAGTTGTAAATGGATTTGTATGAAACATTATATACTATTTTCTTTTCACCAAACCTTGACCCACTGTGATTCTACTGGGTAAAATGCCATTACAAGTAAAACCGAATTCTTTTAACATTTTATCATTTTTTGCATATTAATGTTGATGGATTTACATCATCAAAGAATAAAGATCTAATGCATCGATGAAATGGAAATGATTTTTGTTGGTGGTTCTTGATAATAGCTAATTAATTCATATCATCTTTGATTACGAACAGATGGGATTCTGTTAATTATCTTAATTTAAGTATGCTGAAGGAAAATGGATTAACTTTATTTGACAAAAATTAAAGTGAAGATTATCAAACGGGCCTCTCATTTAAAAAGGACTTTGTCCAGATAAAGCATGTTCACCTGTAACTGATATAGACTGTAATCTTGTATGACTTACTGTCCTCTGAGGTCGAAACAGGAAGAGAAATTGTTAAAATATTATCTGTTGGTCATAGTGATTTACGGTTTTCTGTCAATCGTATCATAACAATCGATTTAAGTCTGGTATATGTAACATCTTATCTTCATTGCGAGCCCTTTCTCCACAAACATTCTAGAACTTTTTCTTCTGTTCCATATCAGGATAATTATTCTATTCAATATGAAACAGTTCCTAAAGACAGAAATATGTTTAACGTTGGAACTGGATTTTAATATATGATTTTGTAGATTTTTTGAAAATCGATCACTAGTTGCTTGTTTCTTATCTTCATAAATAATACTTCCTTTATATTTTCATCGTAAATTATGTCCTCTTATTGTAATCTTAAACCTAGGATTATAAATGAAGAAATTAATGCATGTACACTATATGTAAAGGGGGGTTGTCACTTCTGACAATGGTTACATTAAAGATCTTGAAAAATTTGCGTGTCATTGAGCTTGTCTAAATACTCACCAATTCATTCAATTTTTTTTTCACTCAAATTGTAACTTTTATATTTTCACTTTATTCTCAATCATACTATATCCAGTGTTATAATTTCAATAAATATAATCTTATTTTATGTAAAAAGTATACATAAAATATATTCCCTGAAAAAAAAAACTATTGGTGACTGTTTGCACTAATAAAATACCATATTTTTGGTATTAAAAATCTATACACGCAATGTATTTTTTTCTTACATCAAGCTTATTATGAATCCATGGCTGGTCAGCTAAAAGTATTTTTTAATGAAAAAAGTTGACTGAAATTTCAAGACATGGGGTCAAATAACTCAAATGACATACTAAACAAGAGGCCCAGGGGCCACATCGCTCACTTGAGCAATTGGCTAGGAAAAAGCACATATCAGATCAGAACTGAAAGTTTACTGAGGTTGGGGGGGGGGGGCACTTGAATTTTAACCCCCCAGGGGGTCATGATTTGAAGAAACTAGAATTTACACTACCTGAGGATGATTCCCTATGAATATCACGAAGCATGGCTTTGAAGTACTTGAAAAGAAGATTTTAAAAGGTTTCCATATATATTCCTATGTAAAAATTTATGGCCCCATCCCACCCCAGGGGGTCATGATTTGAACAAACTTGAATCTACACTACCTGGGGATGATTCCACAGGAGTTTCATCTTTCCTGGCCCAGTGGTTCTTGAGAAGATTTTTAAAGATTTTTCCTACATATTCCTATGTAAAACTTTGATCGGCCATTTTGGCCCCACCCTACCCCCGGGAGTCATGATTTGAACAAATTTGATTCTACATTATCTGAAGATGATTCCACCTGAGTTTCATCTTTCCTGCCCTAGTGAGTCTTGAGAAGAAGATTTTTCAAGATTTTTCCTATATATATATTCCTATGTAAAACTTTGATCGGCCATTATAACCCCACCCTACCCCCGGGGATCATGATTTGAACAAACTTGAATCTACATTACCTGAGGATAATTTCACATGAGTTTCATCTTTCCTGTCTCAATGGTTCTTGAGAAGAAGGTTTTAAAAGATTTTTCCTATATATTCCTATGTAAAACTTTGATCGGCCATTTTGGCCCCACCCTACCCCCGGGGGTCATGATTTGAACAAACTTGAATCTACATTACCTGAGGATAATTTCACGTGAGTTTCATCTTTCCTGTCTCAATGGTTCTTGAGAAGATTTTAAAAGATTTTTCCTATATATTCCTATGTAAAACTCTTATCGGCCATTATGGCCCCACCCTACCCCCGGGGGTCATGATTTGAACAAACTTGAATCTACATTACCTGAGGATAATTTCACATGAGTTTCATCTTTCCTGTCTCAATGGTTCTTGAGAAGAAGATTTTTCAAGATTTTTCCTATATATTCCTATGTAAAACTTTGACCGGCGATTTTGGCCCCACCCTACCCCCGGGGGTCATGATTTGAACAAATTTGTATCTACACTACCTTGGGATAATTGCACAGGAATTTCATCTTTCCTGGCCCAGTGGTTCTTGAGAAGAAGATTTTTAAAGATTTTTCCTATATATTCCTATGTAAAACTTTGATCGGCCATTTTGGCCCCACCCTACCCCTGGGAGTCATGATTTGAACAAATTTGATTCTACACTACCTGAAGATGATTCCACCTGAGTTTCATCTTTCCTGCCCTAGTGAGTCTTGAGAAGAAGATTTTTAAAATATTTTTCCTATACATTCGTATGTAAAACTCTTATCGGCCATTATGGCCCCACCCTCCCCCGGGGGGTCATGATTTGAACAAACTTGAATCTACATTACCTGAGGATAATTTCACATGAGTTTCATCTTTCCTGTCTCAATGGTTCTTGAGAAGAAGATTTTTCAAGATTTTTCCTTATATTCCTATGTAAAACTTTGACCGGCCATTTTGGCCCCACCCTACCCCCGGGGGTCATGATTTGAACAAACTTGAATCTACATTACCTGAGGATGATTCCACATGAGTTTCATCTTTCCTAGCGAGTGGTTCTTGAGATGAAGATTTTTTAAAAATGCCATTAATTTTTCTCTAATTCATAATTATCTCCCCTTGGAAAAGGGCTTGGCCCTTCATTTGAATAAACTTGAATTCCCTTTATCCAAGGATACTTTGTTGCAAGTTTGGTTGAAATTGGCCCAGTGGTTCTTGAGAAGAAGATGAAAATGTGAAAAGTTTACAACGACAACAACGACTACGACGACGACGGCAACGACAACAACAACAACGACAGACAACGGACAAGTTTTGATCAGAAAAGCCCACTTGAGCCTTCGGCTCAGGTGAGCTGAAAAGGTGAATTTTATCTTAATTAAAAAAAAAAAAGACGTTTAATGTAGAAATAAAGTTGTACAAAATGTTCTCACTGTGCGACTGGTCGACAGGGGATGCATGCTTAATCTTCCATGGAACCTGATCCCAACTGTGATACTTTAAGTCTGTGTTTGCTCTGCTCCTGATTTATACTGTTTCTATGAAGTTTGAGCTTGATTTTTGTTATCTCAATATTTCATTGTTGAGGATACATGCATGTATTTGGAGAGGACATTTCTGAAACATTTTATATACGTGGAATATGAAAGCCAAACATATTCTACTTCTCTAATATGAATCTTAAGTCAACTACCAGTTTTTTTTCTTAGATATATTTTATTCTAAAATGGAGCTTAGCATTTTTATTATATTTGTTGTGCATAAAAATATTAATGTTCAACTTTTGGGCCATTTTAAAAATATATTTAACACTACATAGACAATGATACTAAACAATCACCTTGAATGATTTTTTTTCTCTTATAGCTTACGCGTCAAGGACTTCGCAAAAGTGCATCATAAAATATGAAGGTAACAAACAGTATTCAAGCTCAAGAGTCCATTCCAATAATACAAACCAGGAGAAGAGCAATCAAGGACCTCTAAACCATCAGAGGTGGGATCAGGTGCCACGGAGGGTTCATGTATCTAAAGCTTCCCCTGATTGTTCATTATAGATTGAGAAACATAAACTCTACAACGTTATTAAGTTTAATGGTTTAACTTAAATAGTTTATTACATATTCTTTTTACTACATTCATTTCATGAATATTTCTAAATCTGTGAAATGGAAGTTTGTTCTACAGATATGGCGGATGATTGTTTTATGACTCGAAGAAATCGAAGCAGGAAAGTTTTTTTCATGGAAAAAGACTGTTTTATGACTCGAAGAAATCGAAGCAGGTAAAGTTTTTTCATGGAAAAAGTTTCTTTAAAAAAAGATTACAAGTATCTCTCGTTATTTATTACACAAGAAGTATGGCCAACAAATTTTAGTTCCTTGACGCACTATCATGGGGTGTTGTGTACTAGCAAACACAAACCAAGTTTAAAATTTATAGATGGTGTTAATTTTTCTTTCTTTGTTTTTTAGGGGGATGGGTGGGATGAAATATATGGAGATAACGAATGGTATTCAAGCTCAAAAGTGCATTAAACAATACAAAGTTGAAGCAGAGCAAACTTGAATCTAAACAACCTGAGGTCATGACTTATCATGGCGTTGCTGCTTTTTTAACTAGAAAATTAAATAGATGTGAACAGAGAGTTGATTTTATTTATCCCAACAAATCGCCAAAAGAAAGAACGAAGGCGGATTTTATTGGCATTAGGCAGGAATCTAAGCGTACTCGAAAAGTGAAAATTTTAGATGTGTCACTTGAAAGTTTAACATTTTTTTTGATTTATGTATTTTTGATTTATTTTTTTTTTCTTTATCGGGTTCCTGTGAAATGGGAAAGGAAAATATTTTCTTGAAATTGAGTTTCGGTTTGCTAAAAAAAAAAAAGCTTGAAAATTGGCTAGATTCGACATTTGGTACAAAATGGTATATTTTTAAACACGTTTTTCTAAATTTTTTCTATCTCTGCATGGGTCTTCTCTCCATGATTTTGAAATTTTATGCGTGTGCATTTTGATTCAAAAAATGGGACAAACATTTGCAACAAATAGAGATGAGACCCAGATGCCATAAAAAATCAAATTTAAAAAAAAAAAAATTCAAATGTATAAATATGGCGCCTCTTGTCCTTTTAAAAACCGCTGTATGTGTTGCAGTCATATTTCAGTAAGATGGGCTACCTGTTTTCGTGAACTAGATGGTAAAAATTTATTTATAAGGCGTTATATTTTATTTTAATGCAAACAATCCTGTCTGATTAAAATCAAACCTTCACTAGCTCCTTTTTTATTTTGTTTGTCGCGTGTGTGTTTTTTTTTTTTGTTTTTTTTTTTTTTTTTTTTTTTTTTTTTGTTTTTTTTTTTTTGTTTTTTTTTTTTTTTGTTTTTTTTTTTGAAGCATTACTATGTTATTGTACCTCCTAAGGAAAACGGTCATCAATATTACAATATGACAAGGTATTTCAAACTAAATGAAAAAAATCCTATGACTGGGTACCAGGTACATGTTTGGTCAGCCAACCAAACCATCGACATTTAAATCATAAATGTTTCGTACAAATAATTTCTGCAGATCACACGGCAAATACGCCCATCTTCTTTAATCAAAGAACTAGTAAGCATAATCATGAAAGTGATATATTGAGATAGGTAAATTCTACTAATCAAGTTTTGACAAGATCAGTCACAAATTTAAAATATATATGAATGTTCATAATATTATATTTTATTTCATTAAATTCTTGAAACAATGATTTTACACGGAGAAAAAAATCAGTATCAACAAAAATATTAATTGTAATGTAAGATGTAACCTTTAAAAGCGATTACTTTGAAAATTGACTGGACAAACTGAAAAAATGCTTTGAATCAATCGGTATCTCAACACAGAGGTAGTATTTACTGCTAGAAACTCTCCATCCAGTCTTGCATGTGGGCGAAAATTCGATCTCTCCATTCTTAATCTGATTACAGACTGTCATCGTAAAATGGATTTTGTTTACTCTTGAGTTTAAATTTAATAAAATTTGTAACAATTATCCATTGATGAAAACCTTGTAAAGCATTTCCTCTGTATGTCCCGGTAAAAAAATGTGATTACTATTCGTTTATTGTTGAAAGGAGACAGATTGCATATCCTTCTGTTCGAAAATTTAATACACCATAATCACATTAAAGTAAATATTGCCTCATTGTCTTAAATGAGTAAAGAAAACTGGTTGAATTTCTACCGTAAGAGAAGTAAATATCATCAGTTGTAATCTAGTCTCTTGTTTTATCGTTTATGACATGAGATTCGTCGTTTTCCGTGAAACATATGCGTCATACTTTTTGTGAGGGGGATAATTGATTTCTTCGCCATCTTCGGAAATGAAAAATAAAGTTATCTTGGCCGCATTTTAGAAATTAATACCTAACAAATTGAACAAACAGTGATCTAAAAAAAATCTACATGTATAGCCAAGAGAGCATGTAACACGGACCCATGGAAATTCAGGAGGTCTGATCAGGTGACTAGCAGGAGTAAACATCCCTGCTGACTTGTCACACGCGCCGTGAGCCTATGTATTTATGAGATAGAAGGAACTTTCTGTAGTCAAATTTAGTATAAAAACAAAGGGTATTAATCAAGTCAGCCAAAATACCACCAAATACATGTATATTTGCTAACAACTTGATTTTTTATTAATAATATCGGCCATATGCATATAATGTGCGAAATGCAGAGTTTAAACGAGGTTTACTTATTTAAAAGATACCACGAGTCTGCCACATCTGTTTCATATTTAGATATTTTACTATACAGAAAAAGGCGTTAATGGTTATCTAACAACAAAACTCTATGATAAACGTGATTACTTTAACTTTTTCATCATCAACTTCCCTTATTTATGCAAAAATATATCTTCGTCACCTGTATACGGGGTTTATATCACTCAGTTGATTCGATACGCAAGAGCATGCTCTACACAAGAACAATTTTTAAAAATATTGACAGACAAATTGCTGAAACAAGAATATCAGCAGTCTCGTTTAAACTCATTATTTCGTAAGTTCTATGGTCGAAACAATGACCTTGTGAGCAAATACAATTTTTCAGTCAAATGCTGACTGGCGTTTTTCATACTAATTGTTAGGCCATAATATACACATTAAAAATTATATTCGACGGATTTTTCCGATCATGACAAGGAGCATACGGCGGATGTGACAGGCAGGGGATACTCACTCTTCCAGGGCACCTAATCCCACCTCTGATTTTTTGGAGGTCCGTGTTGGCTCTGCTCCAATTTTGTATTGTTAAATGAACTTTTGAGCTTGAATGTTGTTGGCTAAAATTTATCGTCTCGGAGCATGCTCTTGAGTATCGAATAGTTTGGAGTAATTAACACCATATGCCTTATTCTTTAACTCAAATTATCCGGGGTATATTGAGTCGACATATGAATGGAAATAATAATTGTTAATTAATTTTTTTTTTATTTATCAATGTCGACTTTAAGGCACGAGCAAGTGTTTTCTTCTCGTTTAGAAGTTTTTGTATAAAAATATAAAAACAGGTAAGCCAAAATAAGCACAATTAATCCCTGTTGAAATTCAAACAGTTATTTGAAAGAGAACTAATCTCCGAAGACTATTTAGATGTTGTAGATGAGGATCTCCAGCATCTTTTTAATATTTTGTGTGTAGAATCAGGGCGATTTCTTAGCAAAGTAAGTTTGTTGATAGCAAAAAGCAAGATAGGAAAATTTCTTGTATTAGTCAAATCGTCCGAGAACATACATGTAAGGCTTAGAGCAATTGGTGCAATTCTCTGTCATCCTTGGACTTTCATTAAGGCGTGATATTCTCGGCGCTACGTAATTAAAGTCTCTCAAATGGCGTCCCCCAGGTGGCGTATAGGGGATCCCTCACAAAATGAGGGGTGCACCGGATAGACAGAAGAAGGTGCCGTGGACCAACGCAGCATACCGTAAGGACACCTTGACAGAAAACTACTGTTTCTCAAAGCTTGGGGGTTGGGCAAGAGGCCGACTACTTCCTCCCGAAAAAAGCATGTACAGAAACAATAGATACCGAAGAGCAAAGAAGACCGGGTGAAGTAGGGACCGCCAATAGTGGCAGTAAGACGACGAAGGGTGAAAGCCTTCGGGAAGCCCAACGTCCAGCTAGATACATTGTGACACCCAAACATTCACCATCGGACACTGGAATGTAAGAACAATGTATAGAGGAGGAGGAGCTTCAGCATAGATTGCGAGAGAGATGGAAGGATACCAGCTGGACATTTTGGGAATCAGTGAGTGCAGATAGACAGGAGCTGGTAATATGAGACTGGTCCCGGACCAGACCGTCATAAACAGCGGGGATGAAGAATTACACGAGGGAGGAGTTGCCATAATGATCAGCCAGCATGCAATGAAATCATTCATGGAATGAACACCCGTCAGTAAGAGAATCATGACAGCACAATTCTATTCAAGATACAGAAGAGTGTCAGTGATCCAAGCATATGCGCCACATAATGAAAAGGAAGAGGAGGAGAAGACCAATTCTATCAGGAGTCACGAGAGACTTTGGATGGATGTAATAAGAACGACATACCAGTTAATTATTATCATGGGGGACCTAAACGCCAAGGTAGGAAGTGACAATAATGGATATGAAAGAACTATGGGTATCCATGGTCTGGGAACACAGGACGAAAATGGAGAAAGACTGTGTGAATTTAGTCAGACCAGCAAACTTGTAATCACAGGAACATTGTTTCCCCACAAAAACTTACACGAATCAACATGGGTGTCTGTTACTGGAACAGCGAAAATCCAGATTGACCATCTTCTCATCAGTGGACAGTGATCTTCTGTTCTGACACCAAAGTTCAGAAGGGAGCGGATGCCAATAACGATCACTTCCTGGTGTAGACCCGAATCAGGCTACGGCTCAGCACACACAAGAATAAGAACAAGGTGAAACCAAGATTGGATGTAGAATGCTTCAAAAACAAAGAAGTAAAAGCAAAGTTCAATGACTGCGTGAGAGAGAAATAAGAAGAGCACAGAGAAAAGACTGAAGATATCGAGAAAATTTGGGACCAGCAGAAGATAGCATATTTGAACTCAGCAGCAGAAGTACTTGGCTACAGGAAAGGCAAAATGAAGGATATGGATATAACGAACAGTATTCAATATCAAAATCCATAGAACAATACAAAATAGGAGCAGAGCAAACACGGACCTCTAAAACATCAGAGGTGGGATCAGGTGCTATGGAGGAGTGAGCATCCCCTGCTGACCGGTCACACCCGCCGAGTGCTCCTCGGCATATGCATATGACAAAGCAGTCAAGAAATGTGCGAGAGAAGACAAGAGGAGACGGGAAGCAGAAGGAACTGTACAGCATAGCAAAGCAGCTGACAAAAAAGAGAAATAAACAAACAGCAGCGGTGAAGAGCAAAGATAAGAACTGCTGAAAAATAAAGAAGCGATGCTTTCCAGATGGAGGGACTATTTTGAAGAAGTACTCAACAGGGACACTCCAGAGTCAACACCACAAGATGAACATGAGGAGGAAGAAGAGAAGGACATCTCGGTTGATCCACCCACCACACAGGAAATAAGGACTGCACTGAAGACGTTTCGGAATGGGAGGGCCCCTGGAGCAGATCAAATAACTGCAGAAATGTTAAAGGCAGACATTGATAAGATCAGCCAGGAGTTGAAGCACGCCTTTGACCAGATATGGAAGGAGGAAAAGGTGCCCAAAGAATGGACCAGAGGACTGATCTGTAAAATTCAAAGAGAGGCAACTTACAGGACTGCAGCAACTGGAGGGGAGTCACATTGCTGCCCTTAGCCAGCAAAGCACTCAACAGGGCATCATCAACAGAATACAGGCTGGAGTTGACCGCACCCCAAGGAAAGAGCAGGCAGGTTTCCGGAGAGGGAGAGGGACTGTCAACCAGATCTTCATCCTCAGGAACATCCTGGAACAAGTCAACGAGTGGAATGCTACACTGTACATCCATTTTTGGACTTTGAGAAAGCTTTCGACTCGGTGCACAAAGACAGCATTTGGGTCATTATGAAAAAATATGGAATACCCAGAAAACTGATTACGATGGTCAAAGCCCTGCATGACAATTTTCAGTGTTCTGTGATTGATGACAACGAGACTACTGACCCTTTTCCTGTGGTGACTGGTGTCAAACAAGGATGCCGCAGGTCAGGCTTCTTGTTCCTCCTAGTGATAGACTGGGTGATGCAACAGACTGTCAGAAAAAAGAGAACAGGAATTAGATAGAACTTCACCACTACGCTTGAAGGCCTTGACTTTGCAGACGGCACTGCCCTACTGTCATCAGCAATGAACCATCTTCAGTCTAAAACAACAAAACTGGAAGAAAACTCCGCAAAATTTGGTTTGAAGCTGAATGCCTAGAAGTGCAAAGTGATGAAGATAGATAGCAAGAGTGAAAGCAGCCTGACAGTTGGAAACAGCGAAGGCGACGAGGTGGACAACTTTACCTACCTCGGCGACAATGTCACTAAGGGTGGAGGAGGAACTGCTGACGTCAGGAAGAGGATAGCAATGGCTGGTGCATCCTTCAGGAGGCTTGCTAACATCTGGAACACTACAGACATCAGAAGAAAGATAAAAGTCTACCTCTTTAAGAGCCTGGTCCTCTCTGTATTGTTAAAAGGATGTGAGAGGTGGAAGCTTACAAAGACAGAGAAAAAGAAGATTGACATCTTTCAGATGCCTCAGAAGGATCCTTAATGTCAGATAGCAGCAGCATATCCCAAACAAGACAGTTCTGGAGACGACAGAAGTAGAAAGCATCAGTGGCGAGGTAAAGAAGAGGAGATGGAATTGGATCGGCCATGTGCTTAGAAAGGATCCAACGGATGACTGTGTTGTGGCCCTCGGGTGGACGCCTGAAGGGAGAACGAAGTGAGGTCGCCCCAAGACAACTTGTCAATATAAGGTGGAGGTGGAGCGAAACAATGCTGGCTGGACCTCATGGAACACTGTACGCAGGCCGGCCCCAGTGGAAAAGAGATGTCCAGGCCTTGTGTGCCTCCTGGCACGGAAAGAAATAAGGTTAAGTTAAATGGCGAATAGATTCTCATTGGTTAAGAAATTAATAACAATTATAGCAACTTTTTTAAAATTGTTGTTGACAACAATGAGACGTACGACTTAAACCCCATTTTTATGTCGTACGAAATGCTGTCATTGGATCATTGCTACACTTGTTGACATTCGTCCGAATTCTATCATATGTATATTTCAGTGAATGAAAGGCTGTGTAAATTTCAGACGCTAATTAGGAGTATCGAGAATATCACGCCTTACTGAAAGTCCAAAGATAACAGAGAATTGCACTACACCAGGTCTGTTGTTGCATTGGAGGAAAGGGCTGTAACAAAAATTAATATTACATAATCAAAAGTGTTTCGTGATCAAAAAAGTAGGTTGCCAACACTCCATTTAATTGGAGAAAAAATGATTGTACATAAACTTTGGCAGTTTGTGTCCATTCCTAGCTCGAAGTACAACCTAGAACTTTGTCAGTGGATTCATCTTACGAGAAATGTGTCGTAAACTGCTTTATTTAGTCAAATCCTGACTGTCAAATCATTTCTGGATCAAATACAATGTATTACACTTTTGATGTCTACAGCTACCGAACCCCGTTCCTTGCTGCATCGTAACAATGCCCAAAATTTTAGAGAATTTAAGATATTCAAAGTAAATCTTTACTCCAAAGTTGTTTCAAATGACAGGGTCACATTACAACCATGAATGAGCCTTAACAGATAGATATGTAATGCAGTTCTGTTTTGGATTATTGAGTACACGCATATTATGTATACATGTACTCCAGCAATATTTTTGTTAAATATAAACTACATGATATACATGTAGCCTTTCTTTTCCTTCGTGGGTGAGAGTGGTCCGAATATCTGACGTTTTCTGGCTTTTTTCACAGGTTTTTAATACTTTACGTGCCATAAAAACGTCAGATCTGTCCCATTACAAAAACTGGGAATTCGCCACCTCCAACTGGAGGCGGCATTCTCGGGTTGATTTTCGAGACGTGCGAAGCAAATTTAATGTTAAAATCACAACTTATCAATAGTATAATACTTTTAGTACTCACCAACATTTTTATGGCTACATTGTAGCTTTTAAAATAATTATACAAAGTCAAGCTTATTCATTTCCTGCATGTTAAAATGCCAAATGTAGGGTGATGTTTTCTTTTCACCAATATTGGTGAGTACTACTGGTAGAAGCATTGTACTATTGATAAATTGTGATTTCGGCATTTAATTCGCAAGTATTGAAAATCAACTCCGGTTGGAATGGAGACAGACAAATTTCCAGTTTTTGTAATGGCACCCATTCACAGTTCTAACGTTTGCCTGGCACATAAAATATCAAAATCGTAAAAAAGAAAAGTTTGGAATAGTCTGATATTTTGATCTTGGGTGAGAGATGAAATACAAATGATAAACACTAGGTTTTTTTTCAGATACATAAACATTTTATTTTTTTCACACTTGGAATACCTTCATATGAGCTCTTCCATCTTCCCCCAAAGCATATTTTAGGAAGAATTTGCAAGTCCAAAAATTTTGATAGCTTTAGGGTCCTAATACACTGCTATAATGTACATGTACTTTGACATAAGAAATGGAGATATAAGTTCTCTTCAGTCACAGTAAATGAATAGAAAACAATCTCGATAAAATACATACATGTGTACACTGATGTCTCAGGAATAATTCCTTTATAAAGTTTACATTTGAATACTTGTTCTTGATTCATCAGGTATACGGTGTAAATCATTTTTTCTTCAAATTCAAATTCTCAATTCAAGGCAATACATGTATTTCCATAAATTGCATCAATCAATCATTTCATCATTGAAACTTTGATGGTACTAAATATAATGAACACAAAACATGTACCTATACTCAATCTTTTCCACAAACATGAATAAGGTTTAATATATCAAGCTTTTTATCTCACTCTCTCCCTCTCTCTCAAAAAAAATCACTTCCTTTGAAAGTTATTTACTCACATACACACCAAATAATGACAACACCATGCACAATACCATCACCTGAGGTACAGCTTCACAGTTCAAATACTCACAAAGCATTCTTACACTTAAATTTCATAACATTCTCATGAAAAGTCACTAAATACATACAAATAAATCATAGTACATGTATTCAAATTTTTCTTTGAAATACCAAAACTTGACTTCTATTTTCTAAAAAAATCATTTTGAACAATCTTCTATTTTAAAAAAAAAATCATTTCCATAACCTCTTGTTGTTTTTAATTTTACAAAATGGCCTCCATGAAATAAAGCACTTCATTTACATATAACTAGGAATTAGACCAGCCATCCATACAGATCTGTCTAGCGCTGCCTTGTGAACCCCCTCCATTACGTACCGGACTAGAATCGATTTGGACTGTACTCATCTGGAAACTTAAACTTGTGTGAGCCGTCTCCCATTACTTTGGGTAGGGTGCCAGCATTGGGAATGACATTCCAGGACAGAGTCAAAGTGATGTTCTTATTCCCCCTGTAAAATCAATACTGTGTAGTAATGTATTATAATTATATGTAACATACTAAGAAGTCAGTTGTGACTTGAATTAACATCAAGTCAAGTCAAACATGCATGGTAAAAGTTCACAAATGATAGACACAACTTGCACCAGAAAAACATATGCAGCAGACAAGGTCTTTTTTTCAGACAACTTTCTTTTTTTAAATTTAATCTTAAATTCCTTTCTGAGCTTCATACTGCCAGGTTACCTCTCCATATATGACACAATCAAATACAAGTGGACAACATTCAGCACTTTAAACATGCCAGTCAAGTAATATAAATATTCCACTGTGACAATCTGACAACAGGTGAGATTGTTTTCTGTAATCCTAAGGTATTTCAGACATTTTCCCATGAGATTTTTTTCAGCATTATTTGGGAGAATAAAAATTCAACCAAAATTAAACAAATGTGATCTGTTTGCAGAAAATGATTTACATTTCATTTCTCACAACAAGCTGTCTCCCCATTTTACAGAATGCATTACTTTCTTATGTGCTGAGAAAGTGTATACTCATTTAAGATCAAAATGGCATAAAAGGGCAATATCACACATAAATGGACATTAATTGAGGGGTGGGGGTGGGGGGGGGGTGGAGGGTGTTATAATGAAACATAACGATGTGAAGCTTAAGAGAAAACAGCATGAAAACTGATGATAAGATTTACTGAACTCACCTTAGTCCATTCCCATAGTCCCAGAAATAATACTTCGTATTGATACTTCTGTAATCCAGCATGGAGTTCTCTCCCCTTCTGATAATTTTGTCCCAAATTACAACTTGGTTTAATTTCTGTACAAGAAACAAAAAATTAAAAAAAATCAGGTTTTCATATTCATCAATTATGTCATTCTAGAAGATAAGAATCTGAAAAGCTGATAAGCAGTACTGCCATTGAAACAATGATGTTGAGGAATTTTCTTAACTTTCTTGCAATTTATATCAATTTTACATGAGTGCATATAGTAAGGGTTTCTTTCGGCTTTTATTACAATAAGTATATGTTCATTCTACATGCATTTAATTACTAATATTTGTAGTGAAAACACCTGAATACTTGAGTTTTATTTATGAACAATTCAGAAAAAATATTTTTTCATCAGCTATAATATTGTTGCTGAAAATCTCACCAATGGCAGTTGAGATAAACAGAAGTACACTTACATGCTCTGGTGTTTCATATTCTGCTGTTAGGTATAAAAATAGTTGTTTTACATTCCAGTTAAATATTTTTGTTAAATCTGCTTTTAATTAAGGAATTTAAATTAAGAAACAATACTAAATTGCATAGATAAAATTTCTGAAACAATGTAATAACTCATATTTTAAAGTTGAAACTAAAAAAATCATTAAAAATTTAACTATTTTTAAGAATTCTGAGACCCCATTATATTTTTGTCTTTCAAAAAATGATTTTTTTAAGTTGTCCACATCATTATAATATATACATGTTTATTGTATTTAACAGTTTGAGATGTGAATATCAGTCTGGATAGCCCAGTAGATTTAGCATCTGACTAATGATTCAAGGTTCCCCTGTTCAGTTCCAAGTCTAACCATAAATTTTCTCCATTCTTAATATATTATTTGTACTTTAATCATGATGTGTTAGGCTAAAGACCTTCAACAGAGCAAGGGTAGAGTCTGTGCTGGTTTCTGCTGGAGGCAAAGACCTTGAAATGAGGGGATTGACCACCAGGCAGATTCTATCACCTTTGACCAAACAGCTCAGCTTCGATTCCTGGTCAAGCCATAATTTTCTCCTTCCCTGTTTCATAATTTTGTGTTTATATTGATCACCCATGAACTTGCAGGTGAAAATCCTACTATGGGCAAATAAAAGCTTGGGTGTGTATTTAAGAGCAAAGACCTGCATTTTATGGATGCAGGGAAAAGCTAGGGTTTTTTCTTTTTAACTGGGACAGCTTGGAACCGAGAGTGAGAAGGTAGAGTATAGGACAAGTGATGCAGCTGGCCTGGGTTCAATTCCCAGTCCTGTCATACATGTATGCATTTTACTCCTTTTCTGTTATATGATTATGCAAAAAGTATGTATCTAATTATCATTTTTAAAAGGATATCAGTTGTCATGTCAAAGACAACAAAGCCTAGATCGCTCTTTTCTCTGTTTGCACTGTAGTCAGGAACATTTTTTCTGTAAGAGTAAGCAAATGTTAATTTCATGAGATTATGAGCATGATAAAAATATTCAACTTTAAAGATTGACCACAAAAGTTTACATGATTACAGATTTATTTCTTTTATCCTATCAGTATGTGAATGTAGACAGGTCTAGGTCTTTCGGTGTCTGATTCAGCAATACAGATTAAAGGTTTAATTACTGTAGGTCGTTTTGATTCCACGTGTTAAAATTTCACGATTTCTCAAAAAGTACCAATCATGATGGTTTTAAATTCATGCTACAAGAAATTAATTAAAATTCCATATAAGCATTTAACCATTAGTTAATGATAGCATTCACAATGGGTTTTATTTCGCGGAAACATGATGAATCACGAACACAGTGAAATTAAAACCATCGTGATTATTTGTCAATCTACAGTATCTCAGTGAGATTTGTTGAGGTTAGGAATTTTAAACAAAGACTCCAGACGTTCAGTTCAACCTTTATATTTCCTTGCTAAAAATTGTTCTACTGCTTACAAACAAATAATATTGTGAGGCTTTCTCTTTAAGCCTTGAACTTCTTAAAAGAGAATAAAAATGAGGAGGAAATACATCACATATGCTACCGGCTTTATGCTTTTTTCAATACTTACACAATCGCCTTTCCTGTACCAAGGTAGACCGATGTTTTGTGTGAATTAAATGCTGTTGTAAGAAAACAGCAAAACGTTAATGCTGCCATCACGCTGAGCGTGAAGGCAAATATTGTATTCAATCTGGATAGAAATGTGTTCATTTTGGAGAGATTGAAAGCGGAAGTGCTCGTCAGCAAATTTAAACTAAAATTCGATCCAAAATGTTCCGGTTTGTCATGTAACATTCTTTTTTATTATTATTATTATTTATCTATTTATTTGTGGAGGGAAGGGGACTTTTTTATTCCGCAGTCTCATATTTTTTACATACCACCTGTATGGGATCTAGATTTCATTATTTCTGCGGCTTCGGGAAAATATTTTCCGTCACATAGCCTATATCACATGATAAGTTGTATCACATGATCGGGCGATGGCGGCTTACATCAAACATTGTCCTGTTGTTGTTCTTATTTGTTGTGCATGTGTTGTCAACTGTATACTTATAAAGACGAACAACATTCAGAAGGAGGTTTTTAGATCATACAAAGGGGACTATAACTACAAAACAAAGTACTTCACGCAAAAGGTATATTTTTGAAGGGCATCTTAGCATATCGTTATGCCAGAGACATAAATACAATGTAACTTGTTATTTATGTCTGCCAGTCTGGTTATGCCAACACTACATGAAATATACATATTCACATGATCTGTATTATTTGGAGGGGTGGGGGGTAAAAAGCTTGGAAGTTATTCATGTCTCTGAAATTATTTATATCATTGACATTATTTTATGTAGGCTTATATTTTAGAAAATGTACACCAGATTAACTGAATAATAGAATGCTATACAAAGTGCAATTATGCTGCCTGGCTGTCTATAATTTTTTTTATGTTAATCTAGCATGCACAAGGTCGGTGATGAAGAAGAGGGATAATTTTCACCAATACAGTGAAGTCGCCAATTCCGGGTCACGTCTGGGTGTTTTGTTAATATTTTGCAAATCTGTTAAATTTATATTTTATGCAATATGTGTATTGAAAGAACAAATAGTGAGTCATCCTAACACATTTTCGTTTTCAAAGTAGCTACACGGGAACAATATTTACAGAAGTATTTCAGCAAGGCCTAGCTTCCCCAGTTACGAATCATTTTCTCCATTTCCGGGTCATGTGAGTTCACAGTCGTGTAATATTCATGGAATGTTTCGGAACACAATTTTTATGATGTTGAAGCATAAAACGATTCACGCAGCTTGGAAAAAAAGTAAAACAATCACAGAAATATGTTTAAATTATTTTTAAAACAATTACAACAAAACAAATTGCAGTATGCAGAATTAAAAAATGTGTTAGGATTAAAAATAATACAATTAAGTCCATTTATTAAAAAACAAATGCATTTGAAGGGTTAACTCGATTATAATTTTTAGAAAAAATATTTTCCAGTTAGAATACTTTTGATAATCAAGGTAAAGACATATGGTTGTCGATTGGTTTTGTACATAGAATTTTGACATGTTCATGCAACGAGATTGCGTGACCCGCAATTGGAGAAACTACTACAGTTTGATTTAATAATCATTATAATTTTATTTAAGCAGCGATCATTATGATTGATTTCTGAGTTAAAACTAAATGCATTTACCATACTTTCGAGCTCTTATTATTTATCTAGAACTTTTATATCAGCCTTTCTGCAGCGAACAAAAACGAAAGTAGCCCGTCACCGCAGCAGAAACACCAAAGTCTTTAATGCGTGCGTTTCAGAATTTTGATTGTCGGATGCTCTCTTAAAGTTGATATTCAAAATTTTGTAATTATAATTACATACAGAAAGACCAGTTCTTCATGACCAGAGTATTCAATAAGTTTTTTGCGCTTAAATTTTAACACTAGGCATAAAATACACGCGAGTGACCCGGAATTGGAGACGACCCGGAATTGGCGACTCCACTGTATCAGTTTTGTGCGCATATATAATCATCATCAACAGTAATCTTGCTAGAGGAGTTGACTGTATACATAGTAATTAATTTATGGGTCCCAGGATTGATTCATGTGTATACATTTTCTCCTTTACAATCCAATGAAAATAATATGTGTTCATTGCAGTATTTGATGTAACAGGGTTGATGGTAATAATGAATTCAAAAAACCTGTTAGGGTTCGTACTTTTTATTCAATAATAGAACTAGAACTATTGCCCTGAAATAAATAAAAACAATATTGAAAATATCATAAAATCATTATTGCACAATACAATATTATACACAATGCTGCATAAAGGGAGGTGACTCTTATATTCATTACACATAATACAATATTCTCTTAGAATTTGCACTTTGTGTATACAATTGAAATACTTTACAACAAAATATATATTACTGTTAAAGCTATAATATCTTCATAGACATTATAATACCTTCTACTAATAAACAATAGATCATAAAAACAATAGCATACCATGGTTTATCATACAGTATATGGCTGGGAGTCCAGATGATAACTATAAATTATCATAGACGTTATATAATTCTCTGATCATAAAACACTTAATTATGTACACATAATCTGGATCATTAAATACACTAGCTTTACTTCTAATAGCTAAGTAAAATATCTAACTTCCAAAATCTCTTTTTTACTGTGCAAAACGCAGCAAAAGTGCTATGGAAATTAATATTGCAAGAATTACAGATTTCACATTTAATTAACCATATTATAGATATGTTAAAATAGTAAATAGATATAAGCTTACCATAAGATGAAGAGAGTCTCAGTCGGTAGATCAAATTCTGCCATACAAAAATCAATAGGACCCCTCTACAAATAATGTGAACAAAGAATGACCAGAAAAACCAGGAACCTTGGGAGGGAATTTAACAAACCAATAAAACACAAGAACACAAAACTAAAACCCAGTAGAAATAAAGAACTTATGGAACTATATATGGCCAGGACCTTAATTATAACCCTAAAGGCAAATAACAGGGTAGCACTATATGTTACACCTGAATGACCATACACTTATCTAATAAGCTGAAATAGAAATACATACAAATAAAATACAAAATAATTTGATATTTATTGATTAATAAGAAATTAATTAATAAATCATCACTCTTACATTGAAATCAGCAATAAACAAAATAAAATATGTTAGATAAAGTGCAATTAGATTTTAAAAGGTTACATCAATGTGATTACATTATATTGGATTATATGACTTTTTTCATGCATTATGAATCTAGGAAGTAGAAAATGAAATGACTATTAAAATACTGTCACATGCCACATTGATTCAACCATTGGTTTTGGCTATTAAGCTTATTTGAACCAGTCTCGTGTGATGAAAGTTTGTATACCTTCATTAACTTGGTAGTAAGATTTTTTTGTTGGACATTTTGAAGCTTTTTTTGTAGGTTGATCATTTTGGTTTTGTAAACAAAGACACATACCAGCAAAGATACCTTATAGCAGACCAATTTTGGGACAAAAATGGAGGACCAATTTTCTTCTACACAGGGAATGAGGGGGACATTACATTGTTCTGCAATAATACAGTAGGTTTATAGTGTCTTTTTGTTAAGTTTGAAGTAGAGATAGAACTGATAAACCTGAAGGCAACAGCTGGTCTCTCCAGTATAACAGGAACAGTTCTTAAGATTATTTCATTTTTTAGAACGATTTACTTATCTGAAGTTTGTGCATGTTTAACAGTATTATTCTTAAGTGAATTTACATTTATTGCATTTTTCAGGGTTTTATGTGGGACATTGCACCAGAATTTAAAGCCATTATCATATTTGCTGAGCACAGATATTATGGTACATCTATTCCTTATGGACCATCTGCTTTTAAGGTATAATATTTACATGTACTAAGGTTGTACATCCCTTAGCAAGGGACAGAGATTCTTGCCTTCCTCAATTAAAAAAAACTTTTTTTATATACTTTTATGCCTTTCACTTAATTGTTATTTACTGTGTATTGTTTAATCAAGGAACAAGTGCATCGATCAGTTTATATAGCAGAATTCTTCTGTTTTATCTGATTTATCTTCAACATATTCAATTAAAACATAGGAAGATCAATTGTTCTAAATTTCTCCTGAAAACAATTCATAATAAATGGAAGTCTTTACCTATGATATGAAGCATAAAACAATGGTGATTTATTTACAGGACCCAGCCAAAATGAACTATCTGACTTCAGAGCAGGCCCTGGCAGATTATGCTGTTCTCATCCAGCACCTTAAGTCTACCATACCAGGGTCCGCAAACAGCAAAGTGATAGCATTCGGAGGATCCTATGGGGGGATGCTAGCAGCATGGTTTAGAATGAAGTATCCTAATGTTGTTCAAGGGTAGGAGAAAATATATTAAAAATTCATATAGATCTTTTAATTAGCAGCATTGTCCTGATATGGACATTCTTGACAGATGCTGACAGCCATAAAACATGATATTTACTATTATTCTCTGTTTTTTAGGTCTATAGCTGCCTCAGCCCCTATTTGGACCTTCTTGGCAGATGCTGATTGTGACGCCTTTGATTACACGGTCACTGAAACCTTCAGGAAATCTTCTCAAGCTTGTGTAGACAATTTCAGAGCTTTATGGAAAACACTGGACACCTCAGCTTCACAAAGTATGTCTAATTTATAACTTCAAGTAGATGTATGTAATATCAAAAACTATACTTATGTATAAAAAACACAACACTTACAATTTTAATATATACCTAATCAAGTTTAAATATGTCTCTAGTACTCTAAAACAATGATACCTTGCATTCTCCTAGCTGCTGGTCTCTCCAAACTAACAGAGATGTTTCACCTGTGTAGACCTCTGAAGAGTGTGGATGAAGTGGGGGCTCTGAAGGGTTGGATTCAGTCCGCCCTTGTATATCTGGCCATGGTGGATATCCCTCCGCTTTCTGGCTCCCCTATGGTATATATCTGGATTATCCGTCTCATCTCTCTTTTAAAATCAAGTTGTCTTCCTGTAAAAAGTACGTAAGTTTTTAGCTCACCTCCAGCTTTCTGGCTCCCCTACCAGCATGGCCTGTCACGGTATATATCTGTTATATTAATATACATTTAGTGTCTCATTGGTCTATAAGTTTTCATCTCTCTTTAAAATATGTATCAAGTTGTCTCCCTGTAAAATACGAAAGTTTTTTTTTTCCTTTGTAATAGATTGTCTCCATGTAATAACTGTAGCAAGTTGTCTCCCTGTATTAACTGTAACTAGTTGTCTCCCTGCAATAACTACATGTATAGCAAGTTGTCTCCATGTAATAACTGTAACAAGTTGTCTCCTTTTTGCAAACAGCAGAAAGGGTGTAACTGTATTTTCATTCATAATGAATAATTTTCAATTGTGAGATAAATGATAAATGAAGTGTTTAGTTGAAAATATAATCATTAATTATTAAAAATAGTTCTTTGCATACACTTTCAGGCAGCCTGCCATCCTATGTCTACTCCACTGAGTGGGGACAATTTGATCCGGGGTGCAGTGAAAGCTATGAATGTTTACTTTAACTATACAGGGACCACACCTTGTTTTGATATCACAGGTCAAGCCACTCCTAATCTCGGAACCTCAGGGTGGGACTACCAGGTATTACATTGTAGTCAGTTTGTGTCTTGGGTATATAATTTTACCAAATGATAGCATAATTTATAAAAGTCACAAATTTAGACATAATACAGTAAAACTTTGTTATTCTGATCTTCAAGGATTCAAGATATTGAGGGTAATATTCTTTAAAATATATGCTTGGGACTTTACATTAAATTAAACATATCGAAGGTATTCAAGATATTGGTGTACAAGATATCTTACTTCAGCTATATTTATAGAAGAATATGCTTTGCTAAATGATTGCTAGGAAGCTGATTGTACAATATTTGGATGTACATGTATTTGCAACCATTAATTCAACTTTGGCCAATCTCTTTAAATTCTTGTTGCATGTTCTTGCATTTAGTTATAAAAGTGTTATTAAAATATTACAGGTCTGTTAAAATTTAACATAATATTGTAGTCCTGCACAGAAATGGTGGCCCCAAGTTGCTCTAATGGTAAGACGGACATGTTTGAGAAATCTGCCTGGGACTTCAATGCGTACACCAAGGGTTGTCTCAAAAACTGGAAAGTAAAGCCAGACATTAACTGGTTGGAAACACAATACTGGGGCAGAAACTTGTCTTCTACATCCAATATCATATTTAGGTCAGTAACTAATCAATGCAAAATTGGCTCAAATATACAATTACATGTACTATGACCAAACTTTTTCCTTCTCTTCTCAATAGAATATTTATGTTTATAGTATTAAAGATATTAACATACCCATAAAATTAAAAGTTTGTTTCATTCTTTTTTTCTTCAATAATTTCATAATGATGAAGAATAAAAAAAAACAAAAGTAACAGACATAAAATATTTTCACTGACAACTTTTAACCTTTATTGGAAAGTATATGAAATAAACTAGTGTAAAATTGCCTTTACTTCTACAAGGCTTGTGAACCGTTTGTTTTAGCAATGGTCTGTTGGATCCCTGGTCCTCCGGAGGAGTTCTAAAATCTCAGTCTGAATCTGTTGTTGCCATAGTGATCCCTAACGGAGCTCATCATCTCGATCTGCGAGGTTCAAATAAAGCTGACACTCCAGACGTTATCTCGGCTCGAAACACAGAAAAAAAGTACATCGCCAGCTGGATCAAATCGCCATAAAAGTTCATCTCATGGAGGAGCTTTCTCAAGTTATCTACCTTTGATCTTCCAATAAATTTGCATAATACCGTGCTTAGTGGAGGACATGATTACAAGGAGAGAAATTATTTTCTTGTTATTATCTAGTGGAAAATGGATTTACATGTACATATTTACCAGGTTTTGACATTGTGCATTTCACAAATGTTTAACTTAGCATTTTTAATGGGATTTTTATAAAAATAATTTATTACATATTTAGATTTAAGGTCACTGCTAGTGTTTGTTATTTTGTGAACATTCCTTAAGCATATACATATTTCTTAGAATATTAGTATGCATATTTTACAATCTACTTCAAAATGATGTGCAATGATTTGAATATACATTTTACATGTACTTCATGAATCAGAGACAATATTTTTGCTGCAGATTTTTAGCTCACCTGAGCCGAAGGCTCAAGTGAGCTTATCTGATCACATTTTGTCCGGCGTCCGTCTGTCTGTCTGTCCGTCTGTCTGTCCGTAAACTTTTCACATTTTCGACTTCTTCTCAAGAACCAATGGGCCAATTTCAACCAAACTTGCCACAAAGCATCCTTGGGTGAAGGGGATTCAAGTTTGTTCAAATGAAGGGCCACGCCCTTTTCCAAGGGGAGATAATTATGAATTAGTGAAAAATTATTGGCATTTTTAAAAAATCTTCTTCTCAAGAACCACTGGGCCAGGAAAGATGAAACTCATGTGGAATCATCCTCAGGTAGTGTAGATTCAAGTTTGTTCAAATCATGACCCCCGGGGGTAGGGTGGGGCCACAATGGCCGACCAAAGTTTTACATAGGAATATATAGGAAAAATCTTTAAAAATCTTCTTCTCAAGAACCACTGGGCCAGGAAAGATGAAACTCATGTGGAATCATCCTCAGGTAGTGTAGATTCAAGTTTGTTCAAATCTTGACCCCCGGGGGTAGGGCGGGGCCACAATGGCCAACCAAAGTTTTACATAGAAATATATAGGAAAATTCTTGAAAAATCTTCTTCTCAATAATAACAAAGCCATGATTGGTCATATTTATATGGAAGCATCCTCAGATAGTGTAGATTCAAGTTTGTTCAAATCATGACCCCCGGGGGTAGGGCGGGGCCACAATGGCCAACCAAAGTTTTACATAGAAGTATATAGGAAAATTCTTTAAAAATCTTCTTCTCTAGAATAACAAAGCCATGTTTGGTCATATTTATATGGAAACATCCCTAGGTAGTGTAGATTCAAGTTTGTTCAAATCATGACCCCTGGGGGTAGGGTGGGGCCAAAATGGCCCACCAATGTATTACATAGAAATATATGGGAAAATTCTTTAAAAATCTTCTTCTCAAGAATAGAAAAGCCATAATTCATCATATTTATATGGAAGCATCCCCAGGTAGTGTAGATTCAAGTTTGTTCAAATCATGACCCCCGAGGGTAGGGCAGGGCCACAATGGCCGACCAAAGTTTTACATAGAAATATATAGGAAAATTCTTGAAAAATCTTCTTCTCAAGAAATACAAAGCCATGATTGGTCATATTTATATGGAAGCATCCTCAGGTAGTGTAGATTCAAGTTTGTTCAAATCTTGACCCCCAGGGGTAGGGCGGGGCCACAATGGCCGACCAAAGTTTTACATAGAAATATATAGAAAAATTCTTTAAAAATCATCTTCTCAAGAATAGTAAAGCCATGATTGGTCATGGGACTTTGTTTGGATTAAAACTTTTCAGTAATAAACCAATTTTCTACCTTTTCCAAGCCACAGTGCTCAGGTGAGCGATGTGGCCCATGGGCCTCTTGTTTTTTTAACTTTATTAAAGTCAGTTTTTAATACAGTCTAGTCTTTGTGATTTTTAAGTACTGACTGAAATCAAGGAGAAAAACAGACATCAGGGGCAATTTACAGGTGCTTGAGGACAGGACTCCCCTTCCTCCCCTCTTGTAGACCCCCGGGATTTTTTATTTTTTTTTTATAAACTATCTTTTAGTGACATATTTGTTATTCAATCCATACCAACAGCCCAAAAAATTACAAAAAAAAACAAATAGTTTATAAAAGTTCAACCCACTCTGTATATAAAAACAACAAGGGTCCTGTCCTTAAGCACCTGTGATCACACACAGTAATTAATTTCTATACTATATACCAACATGACTTTTGTGAATTCATTGGTGGATCCAGAGAGGAGGGGTCTGGGGTTGGAACCCCTTTATTTTTGCGGAGAGAGAATGTCAATGCTTTTTTCTGTAATATAGATATTCTTATGCCTAAGTGGTTTAATCTTTTCCCTTTCTGCTCGCTACATAGACTCTCATATTTGCTTTCTCTGTGTTATTTGTCTGTCCCTGCCCCGGGTACAACCATCCATAAATAATACGCAAAGTTTCACTCGATATCATCGGAAGAAGCTATGTCATTTTGACTATCTTCTGAAGTAACTAACTTAAACATGCATGAGAAAAATATTCCTCACCTTATATTATGGAGATATTTTAATCAATGAAGAGAAAGGTTTTATATGTACCTAAAATATGCAGGGATAGGGGGCTCACTTTTTCTGAGAATAATCTTTTGCTGTATCCATATAGTTTTAGTATGCAAGCTTTGAATTGGATGTACCCTTTGAAAACCATTGCTGTTGGGTTGGAAGTGCCTGTCGTGTGATTCTATGCACGAGATTTGGGGGCACTGACCTGGAATCCCTCCTTTCAAAAATAGCTGGATCCACATCTGAAGTTTGTCACGTTTGAGTAGGCAGCAGTTAGGCCCCTTTACCCCCCAAATACATGAACACTTAATTGTGAAACTTTACTTTAGCAGGTAAGATATTTATACATATTGGAGAACTCTGGCGGATTAAGTTTGCCAGAAAAATCCAACAATTTAATGATTATCTTTTTATAATTTATTTTAAAATCAGTTCTTTTACAAATTCATGTGTCAAATATTTTTGAAACATTTTACAAAGTATCATTGGTTTTTCTTCATAAAATTTTAATCCAAATTTTTAGCATTTTACATACATTTATAACATTCTTACAGATGGAATACCGGTATACGGCAAAGTTAAATAGACAAATTAAAATTAATTAAAACATTCATTTGACAAGAGATATCAAAAGATTTTAAATCAAAGATAATGTTATTAAATGATTAAAATTTTCACATATAAATGATCGTTTCCTACAGGAATAATACAGACATTGTTCACTAACCAGTCAAGATCAACTAGGCAATAATATTTATGCATGCACATGTAATACATATATCATATAAAACCCGTTGAACACAGTTTGTCATATCTTTCAAAGAATATCATAAGGGAGAGTCAGAATAAATAAAATCCAGAGAATAAACAACGAAGATGCCTTATCAACCTGCTGATAAATACTGCTGGAAGTTTTGATGGTTTATTTTACTATTGGAACTTTGGGCTGTATGATTATTACTGGAAGTTTTGATGGCGTATTGTGTCATGTAAACAAAATGAAGGCGATGATTTAAATAAATGACCTAGACTAGACTTAAATTCACGTGTGATTTCCTACTCTGTCCCTGGGTATTAAACGCAATTCAGATCCATGTTTTAAGAAAACGTTTCCTGCAAAAGACAAGAAAACAGAATTAATTAAGGAATTATATATAGATGTATATTGCAAATTTATGTTACATTTGATAATTACACTAAGAATTTGATAATTAAAACTAAATTTTAACAAATCTTCAAAATACATGTAAATAACAGAATTTTTTATGTTTTATCTTTTATGTGCAATTCTGTGATCTTTAAACAAAACAATATACCTGGTACAAAAGAAATTACATATCAATCTACCAGGGTATATTTTTATATAAGACTGGAATTTTCAAGAAAATTATTTTATATCTTGGTCAAAATGCTAAAAACAGTTGTATCTTTTATAGTTTTGGACATATGCTCTAACCTGCACTTTGGGCTGGGTTGATTCCTATTCCATCGTTCGTAATAATTGCACTGGTAGCAGGGGGTACTTTGAACTGAAAATATTAACTGATCTTTAAACAAAATTTCACAAAGTTAAATTATAAGCCATTACATGTACTACAATTTAACTACCGGTACAATACTACAATGTAAATAAAAACACCATTTTTGTAGAATACATGAGTAAATGGTAATCTAAACAACCTAGCGATTCATTTATTATATTTATGTCAAATTTGTTTAGAATAAAAGATTAACCTGATATAAAAAACTTGCTACATGTATGAATTTAAATTCAAATTTAATCACAAGAAAATTAACTTTATATATAAATTATGTGTAAAATATGCAGAAACTATCATTCTCTTCTCACAAAGGATAAAAAATAATACAGATTGCAATTTCTATCTAAGAAAATTAACACTTCAAAATGAAAGAATATGTGAAATGCAAATAGTTCTTTGTTTGGAATAACATCTTATGCAAAAAGTGTCAGATTATATATTTTAATTTATGGAATTAAAATATGACACAACTGCCAAGGTAAATTAAAAAATATTTTCCAGTAATAAAAAGTGCTTTTCAAATATTTCAGGTAGGACGTAAGGGTTTTAGTTACAGCTAACTTCTCTTCTTTGGTAAAATAAATGTCACTGAATTTTCTCTGATACTTCATAAAAACCTGAAACCTTGGTATAACTTGTGTATAGCCTACCTCTTCGGCTGCGAACTTCAGCACGGCCGTGAATGGGGTTTGTTCAGGTACACTTAGCCTGAGATAAAAAGAAAATATATCATCAAGTAGTCTACAGACTGGCTTGTAACGTAAATATTCCATTCACAACTTAAACCATCCAATTTCAGAAAGGGTGTAGCACTTGGGCTTTGTTTACAGAATGCATTGTCTAAGATCTGTATATTTATTCCAAAAGAGGGGCGTGTTAAATAGGGTGACCGAAGAGTTAATTACACTTGTATTGAATGTGGTGACTTCAATAGAAATAGTGAAAACCCACTTAAATGCGTAATAGTCTTGGAGCTATCAGATCTCTGGTACCAGTTTTATTGTCCCGTTTTTAAGAGGAGGACATGGAAATTGTAGAAGTGTCAAAACTATCCCTCAACATTTTAATTGGAATTTAACATTAACTCACTAATAGATAACATTAACTCACTAATGAACTCCTTTTAAAAGTTAAAAAATCATTTGGAAAATATTTCATTTTAAAACTGGACTTGGGGTTCATTCTTTTACATGGGTACTTAATAACAATGAAAAATTTCCAGAAATTAATTTGTTTGAAATAAGCGTACGTGACTGTGGTTAGAATGAAGAATTTGTTTCCAAGTTCCGGCATCGTAACATGTACAATAGTTTTTATAAAATTCACTATATTACCCAAAAAAACATGCAATTTCTCTTCAAGATTCCATTGAAAAAAAATCTTAGCTTTCATACTAACCATTGTAAATGTTTAATGAATGTTTTTAAAATAAATTATAAAACAAAGATGCATAGCGGGTTCAAGTTAATGTTCCTCCTTTCTTTTCTCCTCACTAAAATAAGGGGAAACTCAGGAGTAGATAAGATGCAGATACTTAACTTTTGAACCTTCTAACCTCCCCATTATTTAAATAGGATAACCCCAGACCCCCTTCTACTTTCCAAATGCCCCCTACTATTTCAATTCTTAGAGACATGCAACCCTGTTTTAAGGATTAAAAAATTATGGTATACCTATATAAAAAACACAGATTTGTTTTTATAGGATTGAAGGGTTTTTTTAAATATAAATTAACAAGGTTTTTTTTTTTGATTTGAGATATAAAGCAACTTTTATTCTTTCATCTCAGTGTAAATCTGAAATTAAGAATCCTTTAATTTGCACTTGTAAATCTGCTTCTTTTAAGTGTTCAATTTTATCTAATCTATAAATTGATTATTATTTATCTTGATTGAACATAAATTATTCTCTGAAGAATGATGTACATAACAGATTCTACAAAGGTAGGGTGAAAAATAACAAAAATGAATGGATTCAGGACAACTTAAAGGATTAAGGTCAAGGATGCTGGGGAAGCCGCCGAGGGAAATAGTTTCCTGCTGAGGGGAACCATAAATTTGTTATTTCCCGAGTTCCCATTCCATAACTGTTTTATTATACCGAAACAATCATAGGCGATTTATTTTTTTTTTATTAGATATTCCGACATTTAAAAAACAAACACTGTAGAGGCATAATTACAAATGCATGCGGTTTAACACATTGTGTGATAAGTAATGTCCTAAAACAATTAAATTATTTTTAAAAAGTATTTTCACTGACATTTCGAAGAATTTTCGTTGTCTTCATTTGCTAGAATTCAAGTATGATTTTGACATCGCATGTCGAAATGTTTTGACGTCATATTTACATTGCTAATAACATGACGTCACAGACTCGAGATTCCTTGAACGCTCCGCCTACTGAACACTTTGACTGGTTAAAATTACTAATAAATATTCATGAGGGAGTAGTCCCAGGGAGTAGCTCTGATTTTCCAGGGAGTAGTCTTTAGTTGAGGGCAGTAGTCTCTTCTCGGGGAAATAGACAGTTTTATGGTATTAATTTTATATAGAGTAATTACAGCAGAGGTATAATAATATACTGTAACAGTTATGGAATGGGTTAGGATATGAGGGAATTGGCAAATTTCTGGTTCCCATAGGTGTCTATTTCCCTGAGAAGAGACTACATGTACATGTACATGTACTAGTATTTCCCCCATCTGCGGCCCACTCCCTGAAAAATCAAAGCTACTCCCTGGGACTATTCCCTCATGAATATTTATCAATATTTTTAACCAATCAAAATGAACAGTAAGCAGAGCATTCAGGAAATCTCGGGTCTCGTAGACTTCATAATGACATCAAAATATTTCGACATGCCATGTCAAATTCATACTGGATCGAATTCTAGCAAAATGTTGACAACAATAAGTCTTTAAAATATCAGTGAATTTTTCTAAAAACAATTTTATTGTCCTCAGTTATAATGCATTAGTTATCTTCTGAACCACAGGAATTTGTGTTTATAAAGTCTCTATATTTGTTTGTTGTTTTCTTCTGAAAATCTGGTTAAATAAATCACCTAAATATGATAAGTTATGGAAAGGGTACTTGGGAAATAACAAATTTATGGTTCCCCTAAGAGTCTAAGACGTAAAGTTATAAGCAAGATATTGAACCATAATGTCAGAACATTTTGACATGGATTGTCAAATCATACTATTACTAAATTATATCAGAATGATGAGCAGGATAATTTTTTTTAAATAAAGATCTTAGAAATTATTTTATTTTTAAAACATGTTTAATATTATTTTCCTTTGTACTGAAACATTAGACATCTAATGAGATTTTAGTTACATGTACATTGAAACTTGTCTGATCCAGATGTTTGCGTCATCTTTGTAGCCAAGGGTTTCTATACGCTACTTTCCTCCCCCATTAAGAGGAGACTACTCAGATTAACATATCAGAAACCCTTGGCTAGTGAAGATGGATGTTGTGTACTCCAAAATCTAAATGTATGTGCTGCCCCAAAAAATATATATCATGTTCTTAGAAAATGTCATCTCCAAAAAGGAATAGGACAAAATAAGAATATAGCAGTGTAAAAAATCAGCTATATGTCATATTTCCTTAACTCTTTTTTTAGTTTTCTTTTGACTAAACAGTTTATAGAGAGCTCTTATATGTTTTATGCAACAATAATTTTAAAACTGTAATGAACAGCTGTTAAATGATCCACTTACACTTTGTATGGTAATTTTGGATCCGAAGTCAAAATTATCTTGAACGTAACCTTTGACCTGCAAATACAAGCAAGAAATTATGATTGACTCTGATAATTATCTTTCTAATAATACACAAACACAACACAAAATACACAAAATAACTCCACTTACATGTTTTCTGTGTGTAAACCGGTGACACGCAATACCGGAAGTGAAAGAATTCCCAACCCCCTATTATGAATGCGCCATCTACCGAGGAAAGCCTATCCTATTTAAAGCAATTGATCATGTGACTTGAAAGAGAGATAGAGGGGAGATTCTCTTATCACATTTCGAACTTTAAAGGCAAAATGGAGTTAACCAGATTTCTACTTGTGTTTATTTTATGTTTAATTTCAAGGACCCTCGCTTTTGAAACAAAGAAATTATCTCAACCTCTCAAACAAGACATTTTAACACTGAAGGAGCCCGTGAGAGAATCTAGTGAAACCAGAATAAGACATGCGGATGAAGAGGAGGATGAATTTGGTAATTATATAAAGTATAACGCTAGCTGTTGCACTTAATAAAAGGGGAGGGGGTCAATTTTTGTTTTCATTAACAAAAGAAATCATTAACTTTATACAAACTCATTCAAAGAATTGCGGGAAAGCATTTTTTATTTATTTTAATAAAAAAAATAACGATTGTTAGTTTTTTTAACTAATAGATTAAATAAAGTAATTAAGCTAAAACTTTTGTGTAAAATTATAAAATCAAAGCTTAAAATTATCTGAATGTTAAAAATTCGTAATTTAAATAAATGTCATTTAAAGATGTACCAATAAATTATCAAATCACGCGTGTAGCCTGGTATGGAAATCATTATGCAAGTTTTCCATGATAAGTGTAACTGGTAAAAATAATATCATCTTGACCAACTAAATTGTAACTTAAAATTCTTGAAGGAACTGACAACACTGAAGAGATTATCATCAGTATTTAAGGGGAAAATCAAAATATTAGTAAACATACGTCACGTTTTCACTAAATGTAAACTTTCTAGAGGTATGAATGCACTAATTATTATCAGAATATATTGCGGTGTAAGTCGGAGACATTCGTACTGCACGGTTAATCTTCTGAGCTACTGATAGCAACTCGACACACTGGGTCAATGGTATCTCAAATCGTCCACAGGTTATAGATATGAAATTTTTACATGCTTTAATTGTACATTTCATTTCTTGTTATGCATTTACTACACTTCGAAAATACTGCTTAGTCATTTCTCTTAAGGACTTCGATCTATCATTCAATACATGTAAAAGTAGACAAAGGGGGAAAATAGAAAGCACGTTAATTAACTGGAGTTTTGTCAATTCACAAGCGACCATTTGAGACATCTCCTATTTTTCCACCAGTATTCTGTTGCTAATTCTTTCTCATTAAATGTCAAAATAAATAAGTTGTAAGGAGGTGAGTTTTTGGATGGCTAAAACTCGGATGTATTGAAGCTGCAGACCTGAGAAGTGCTGGGTCATGCCGGGGTTTCGGGCACTGACGATGTGATGTGGTGCCTGGAGCTCGGTGTCTCTATTTGCGACAGGACGGGTATCGAATTGCCGATCCATTGTCCTCAGTAACCACTGCGGACTTCGCTCTTCACAGAAAATAACATTACCTTCGATAAATCCACAGGTTCTTAATCAATTAACCTCAAAACATCCCTACTCGAATTTAAAGATATTTGTAATTGTTTTTAGAATGATTCCTTTTTTTGGTCGTGCATTTGAAGGTATAACGAGAGGAATGGAGTTGAAGGGGCTCCCGGATAAATATTTTTGTTTTTGACCAGATTGGGAAAAAATGTCGCATTTAGTTCCTAATAAGCTTATCACCCCAGATGTCTCTTTCCCACGCCAGCTTCTGCCATTCTACCAGAAGCACGATTAAATTGAGATAGGTGGACAAAAAAATTCTTGACATATTTAGGATACTGTCCCAAAACTTCGGGCCAAAATTATAGAACGTTTTGTTTTCAAAACAATTTATAGGATCTATGACTTTCGCCAAATTTAATCCATTGAAGACGCGTTAAGATAAGTAGAAAATGATTTTCGCACATAATTTTATTTTTGAAATCTATTGTTTTCGATCAATAGATTCACTATTGCTAAAAACGCCAAATTTACTGTGAAGAAAACATAAGAAATTTATTGAAATTCGTTTTTCGACTGAACTAATAAACATAAAACTACTTTTTAATATACCACTAAAACGATAATAAACTCCCAATGATATGGCTATTTTCAAATCTTAATAGGATGGTAAATATGATTGATTCCTTTGACATATGGGTGGTATTCCCTTTCATCAATTATTTAAACTTCTCACACTTCAAGAAATTCTTTAAACACATAATTTGCTTTACGACAAAGTAACATGCAGGACTTGTATTAGAGAGACGTTGTCGGGATAATGGATTAATGCGATTTATGTGCTAAATTTGGACAAGCGGACCGAACACGCTATCTCCGATGTCCCCAGTTTCTAAAGAAAACCCCAGGTAGTCCCTTTCATGGAACGAGATTTGTTGGGTAGAAATGCATCGGAAAGAATCTGAATTGTGCTGACTGCAGATTTGAGGAATGCTACCTTATAAGATTTTTAATCCAAGATTTTTCTATGAGTATCTGAAGGTGTTTATGCTCACGTCAATAAATATCATTTTTGTGTTTGTTAGCCTTCCCCCATTTCGTTTAAATCTTGCTGAAAAAAATACATTCAAAGTTCAAGTGACCCTGTTCACAGTTAAAGAATAAGAATGCCTAATTGGAATCTCTGACAGAGAGTAATGACGGGGAGTAGATCGGGTTCCGGCGTCCTTACCGCCGAGTGTTTGCACTAGTCGATCGTGCCTCTTGCACGCTGCATTGTAACAAGTGATCACAGTCTCAGTCATTGTTTCTTGTAGATAAATAAACATATTGAACCTGAAAGCTAATATTCTGTTTGTTCAGCGAAATGATCCTCTGTCCCAAAGTGCCTCGGCCGCGGTACCAGGTACCCAACTGTCACGATAAAATAGCTCGTCTCACCCAAAGTCTGGCATCGCGGTACCGTGGATCCGCAATCATTGCCGAGATTTACACTGATCTCGTATCGAATTAACAAGTTTCTCAACCTGTAACATCCCCCAAGTGTGATTACCCGAGATCTTGTCAGATTGAAATTGTTTACGAGGAAACTATTATGCCATTTAAAATTTTTATTTATATATGCATGTCTGTATTACTGTGAGAATCGTGGTAATTTAAATACATGGTTAATACTTTAAGGCAATATAAGGTTATGGAAGGTTAACACTGAAGACATGTAATTTATCTATATGAATTCAGCTCTTTTAAGGGAACCACGAGGCAAACAAACTTCCAAAACTAAAATCTGTGATATTGGCAAATACAATGTACTTTTTAAAAATTAGACAATCCCTGGAACAATTTTTGTTTGTTCCCCCTACTCGGGATAAAAAATAAAACGTTGACGTCGGGAGGTGGGTAATTATTTTTCAGAAATTTTTAAGATCAGCAGAAACCCACTAAAGGACCGATCAAAATTATTTTTGTAAATTTTATAACCCATTGTCAGTTTTGAAAACGAATTTACTTCAACTTTTTAAATTCGTTGTACTGAATTTGTTAAAACAGATTTTCTGAATTTGTCAAAACAAATTCAATACGCAAGAGCATGTTCTACGTATGTGTAATTTCTAAAACGAGGTAAATTATTGACAAGTTGAGTAATCAAGAATATCAAAAGTCTCGATAGCTGCAGAACTGTAGCTTTATTATAGTCTTTGACCATAGCTGCAGAACTGTAGCGTTATGGTTTTATTAGTCTTTGTGTGGTCAAAGACTAATATATGAAACCATAATGCTATAGTTCTGCAGCTACAGTCTCGATTAAATTTTAAGTCATCATTTCTTAAGTTCTATAGTCGACACAATAACTTTGTCAGCAAATACAATTTATCATTGAGTATAAATGCTGACTGACGTTTTTCATACTAATTGTTAGTCCATTATTTGCACACTGAATTGGCGACGGATTTTTCATTATTTACCGGTCATGACAAGCGGTTTTAACGGTCAGCAGGGGATGCTTACTCCTCCATGGTACCTGATCCCACCTCTGATGTTTCTGAGGTCCGTGTTAGCTCTGCTCCTATTATGTATTGTTTTATGGACTTTTGAGCCTGAATACTGTTCGTTATCTTCATATATTTCATTTGAAAATTGTTTCTTAAGTCATAACGAATTGAATTCGTTAAATTGAATTTCTGGAATTCGTTAGAACAAATAAAATTAGTTTTAACAAATTCGAAAATTCATCATATGGAAATCAAAAGTACATTTTGATAGGTATTATATGGGATTTCATAAATATAAATTGCTGTATTTTCTAAATTTATTGAAATTAAAGTTGACTAGGTCAGAACAATTCAGAATGAATAAAAAAAAGAATCATTTTCTGGAAGTTAATTTAAGAGACGTTCAGTCAGTTGGGAGAGGGCAAACAGACAATTTGTTTTTAAAGATGGTATTTTAGTTTTTAGTAATCTACATATTTTAGTCAGTTATTTAAACAGAAGGACAAAATTCTGTTTCATAGTAATTAATATATCATTTAATTTCTATAAAATACTTGATTCTGATTGGATAAAAAATTCTTTTGATAACCGCATCAATAAAATCTAGAGTTCGGTTGCACTAAGCAGCCGGAACTACTTTGACAGTCGGTACATATATATTCCCCGCTTCCAGGTTACTTTTTGAAGGAATAATCAAATACCTTTGCTTCAATAAATATTTTCCTGAATTTCGGAACCTGTCCGTTAGGTTCCTGGCTTATTTTCTACTTTCGTTTCATTTTGAATTATCCCCCTAGCTTTGCTAAACAAATTAAATTCGTCTGCATGACGACAATACAGTTACGGGAAAGAAGGGAAGAAATCGTTTAATCGGCATACTTTTCTTAAATGTTTGACTTTGAGATATCTGGTATGAAACAATAGAACTCTGAAAAAAAGTTTTATTATGCTACCAAAGCGGGGAAAACCGAAAATCTGTTAAATCGTGGGAAACGAGTGATCGAGAAAAACGACACTGCATGAATTGAGGATGGAATTCTTTAATCTTGAACTATCGGCAGCAGACTCTTTCAGGTTTTACAGCATTGATAGGTTGTGATATGTATATAATTATATATTCGGTTTGAAATTCAAATGAAAAGATGCGCAAATGAAATCCAAAATTTCTGTGACCTAGAACTATTAGGATATTTGAGTAGCTTCACCCTTACATTTACGAACTTAGATAACTTACCGGGGAAAATATACACAAAGGGATAACACAACAGGTAAGTTTTTTGTGTTAAAGAACTGTAAATTATTTTGGAGACTGTTGGTAATCACACGACAATATCTGAGAACGTTTTTCGTTAGCATGGTTATTATAGTTTTGAATTTTCAGCAACGTTAACGTTATGGTGATGTATTCGTGCGCACTGTTTTTGATGCATAAATTTAATAGAAAAGTGAAAGAAACTTTCATTTTATTAATTTAAAATCTTAATTAAATGATAAGAAATGAATGTAATAATTTTTTCTTTGATCGATGTATCAAAGAAAAATTTAAACGGAAAACTTTTTCATCAATGCGCTACGCGCATTGATGAAGTTTTCCGTCCAAATTTTTCTTTGATACATCGATCAAAGAAAAAATTATTACATTCATTTCTTAATTAATATGTTTTACGGTGTGACCGTTGGGGCGAGCGCAGTTGTACCATCAGCCACTTCGAACGTCAAGCCGCACGAGATATCTCGACTAGCTGTGACGTCATACGACGTCACAAAGCTCGTCGGAGCTTACGGAGACAGCCGAGCGTCTGTTTGAAACTATAGAACTAGTGCAATTTTTGTCGAAAAACATTGCAGATTTCTTGTTTCCTTGAAAGATTTCTACAAACTGAAAGTCTGATATATGCTTTACGTTATTATTTATTTATTTACTCGGCAATATTCGCGCAAAGGACATTGGGTAGTGCAGGAATTCTGGGAATGTTGCACAGAGAAATTTGGCTGACGTATGTACAGATTTCAATCCGAATTTCCTCTGTTCTTACACGTTAGTCTATTGAGCTCGCTTCGCGAGCGTCGCTTCGCGACGCTCGCTGCGCTCGCTATTATAAAATTTTACAATGTGAAACATGCAACACATCTTATTAAAGAATGGACCATGTTATCTGAAAAAATATCTTTGTTAAGTTAATATTTGTCAAAACAAAACAGAGGTTGTAGAGATCCCCGGCTCCGTCTCGCACCTGTTATCTTAGGAATGTACATAAAATTCGAGGGTATCTGGGTATTCCTCATTTCAGAATCATATTTATGTTCAAATTATGTAAATTGATCCCAATTATGATCTGATATTCCAACTATTAAATTCTAAAGCTCACAAAATATGTACTTTATCACTTGATGTCCTGTAATTTTCAGTGTCGTCTTTTTGACTATGAAAAAACGAAATATTTTCCAAATTATTTTATGTATAGTAAGCTATTTAACTGTCGTGTTTTTCCCCCAATGTCTTCCTGTTTTGTGCAGTTTTATTTATTTATTTTTTGCATCACTGAGTTCTGAAAATAAAGAAGTTATTACTACTGAATATTTGTATGCTAAAAAAGAGAGAAGAAAACCAACAACAACAAAACTTGCATTTGACATCACTAACCCCTTGATATTGATAAGATGAAAAAGAAATGACAAAGTACAGTATACCCCCTTGATTTTTAAAAGGCTATAAACGTTTTAATCGTGAGGTCCTCTAGTTTAAAATTGTGTTTACCTTCTGTGGTTTCTTTATCAATTTACCATGAACTTATTAGTTTAATATCAATATGTTAATAAATCAATTTTATCTCTATCTTCAACTGTTATATCGTCTGAAACAACATAAATCCACCCGAGCTTGTTGGAGTTTTATTTTGTCAGGAAATTAATTGAAAACCGCTAACACAGTACAACTCGGTTATAACAAAGTCACTGGGACCTATGAAATTACTTCTTTATATCAGTGATTCGTTAAATCCGTTTAAGGAATTCGTTAAATTTATATAGGTGGGGTTACAAGATTACTTCGCTTTATACATGAATTCACAATATCCGTGTTAGTACTAAATGAGTTTTACTGTAACGCGTTACTTCTTTTCTAAAGTTTGTTTAATTCTAAAATTGGCTTATTCAGACATAAAATGTGGCGATCTCCCCACTGTCCACTGTGGTCACTACACGGGCACGGGCCACGAGATGGGACAAACATGGCACTTACAATGTGACCCCGGATGTCACTTAGTGGGATCAGGGGAAGTAACCTGTCTGGGTGTTCCGGACCCCTTTCACCACGTGGCAATATGGGATCATATGCAAGGAATGTCAAAATGCGAAAAAAGTAATAATCATTTTCTTTTTCCTTAATTACGTCTTTTGATAGGTTGATAACTAATTATCATAAATTGTGAATGAAATATGATAATGAAACTTCAAGCATGTTGTGGCGTCCCAACCCCACCTGCGCATGGTTACATCGTTGGGACCAATTTCAATCTGTACCAAAATGTGACAGTTAAATGCGACAAGGGTTACACTCTAAAGGGAAGTGACGTCCTCCAGTGCCTACCCATACCATATCCGAAAGCTTGCGGCATGTGGGTATATGTTACTCAATGGACGGACTCATATTGCGTTCCTAGTACGTAAAGCAAGATAGGAAAACAAAAAAGGATGTGAGAACGAGTAAAATCATTTATATAAGTCCGAAAAGCTCTGTCTTCCAAAATGTATAACATCTTTTCTGCATCATAGATTTGTATTTTCTATGGTCCATCAAGACATCAATTTAACTAGTACATAATCCTGTATTAAGTCTTTGAGTATCTTTGATCTTGAAAAGTGAAAGTGTAAGGTAGTAACCTTTTGACAAACTTGTAACTATACAGAGATTCCATTTTTTTCAGATCCAATTGACACAAGAGGAGATCCCCAGTATCTGGTGAGCTCTGGAGGCGTCAAGGAAACACCAGGTATATATTTATCTACGATCTATGTCATCTAAAACATTACAGATACTTAAAAAAGACGGACATTTCAAAGACCTTTAGCCGTTATAGATTGTTTTGATAGAATTAAATCTTATAACATGGCGATGAACATTCATCTAATTATATAATAAATTACGAGCACACGGTGGGTGTGACCGGTCGGCAGGAGATGCTCACTCCTCCCTGGCATCTGATCCCACTGCTGATGTTTTGGAGGTCCGTGTTTGCTCTGCTCCTATTTTGTATTGTTTTATGGACTTTGATATTGAATTCTGTTCGTTGTCTCCATATCCTTCATTTTATTTTAAATTATGATATGGAGGTCCCTTTTGTCAAGATTAAGAAAGAGAAATATGGAGATAACGTACATTAACCAAGCTCAAAAATCTTGAAATAATACAAACCAAAAACAGAGCAAACACGGACCTCCGAAACATCAGAGGTGGGATCAGGAGCCGTGGAGGACTGAGCATCCCCTATCGACTGGTCACATCCACCGTGTGCTTCTGGTCACACTCGGAAAAATCAGTGTAATTCAGTGAACATAAAACAATGTTCTAACGAATACTAGTCATATGAAAAGCGTCAATCGGCATTCAACGTACCGATATATTGTTTCAGCAGAAAAGATATTATATCGAAAAAAGGAATAACGAAATCACGAGTTTAAATGAGTCTGTTCATATTTTTGTCTCATCTAATTGTTTGTCAGTAGTTTGCATTGTTTTAGAAATTGTTCGTATCTAAAGCACGAATCAAGACAGAAACCCCATACGTGGATGATAAGGTATAAGTAAGGGAAGTTGACGATAGCAAAGTTAAAGTAATCAAGTTTATTACAATTTTATTGTTAGCGTCTTTTTCTAGTAAAATATACAAATATGAAACAGATGTGTCAGACTCTGTAGTTAAGGAGCATACGGAGGATATGATCGAGATGCTCACTCCTTCATGGCACCTGATCCCACCTCTGATGTTTTTAGAGCTCGGGTTTGCTCTGCTCCCGATTTGTATATTGTTTCAGTGGACTTTTGAGCAGGATAACTGTTTTTTGTCCTCATATATCACTGTAATCAACACTTTTCTTCATAAGAATTATATATAAACAAGGGAAAAGATTGATTAATTTTTGTTGTTTTACACCGAGTCGGCAATATTTCAGCCCGAAAAAGAAAAATCACAGAGAATTCAAGAATTCTCCAACTTTATAGACAAACGATATCGGTTGTGTATAGATTAATTACTAGACATGCAGTGTAGGTCACTCACATAGCTAGGAAGATTACATGAATATGTTAGCTGCGCCACATGAGTGGTTTTAAAATTTTGGGTCCCTCAGAGAGTTCTTTGTGGGTTACTAGTAGTTTTGCCTGGAGAAGAGAAAACACATTTTTTATTTGTACAGAACATTTGCAAATAGCATGTAAAAATTTGCAACGTTTGAATGTTTTTTTTTTAAGTTAATAATAACATTTGACCTAATTTATTGCACATTTTCCTTGTAACTCTTACAAATTGCAGCATTTTTACCTCTTTATAGACAATTTTAATAAACTAAAGCAATCCATCTTATATAGCGTTTATTTTATTTTTTTTTAAACCTAGTTCATATGGCGTATCTGAGCTAAAAATAAAAATATAAGATTATGTATAGATTTACATGATATTTTTTAAATATTAACTCTCAAATTAAACTTTTCACCGAGTTTAAACTTAAATATCCCCACGTTTCTGTAGTTAAATTGATTTTAAACTGTGTCTGATATTTAAATGCCGAGTCGGAAATAAATCAGTAATTGTTTAAATCTCTGATATCTTTGAAACGCGATTGATTTGAATTGTGTATTTTTCAGGAAAGTCCTTTCTTTATATAAAGTAACAAAACAAACACAAAGATCTTTTCAATATTAGGCAGTCTGAACTTATCAAAATACGTCATTTATGACTTAAAATAAAAAAGATAACTCTAGCGTTGAATGGATATTTTAAAGACAAGTGATATCCTGATTATGTTTTCAAGTATGAATTTTATATAAAAAAAATTCTTTTTATATGATTGTGAACTTCATATTTTTAATTTTATGTTAAACCTTGTGATAATAAAACATAAAAACATAAAACAATGCAGTTTCTAGACACCATGTCAAGTTTTCTAAATAACACTGTTAGAACATTACTGAACACGATTACATTTCTGAATTCGAAAGAGTAGTAATACCGGTATCCCATGCTTCATCCTATTTTTCATTTTAATTTTAAAGATTTTCTTTAATTATTAAAAAGAAAAGGCGAATTTAAGAGGAAAGACAATTAAGAATGAAATATTTTTTCTGCAATTCACTTGGCTATATTTGTATATGAGATGTCTCCTCTGCCATTTAAAAATAAAGAACAGAATTATTCTGCCTCTCTCTATTTGATGAATTAGATTATTTGTCTTTTTTGCATATTTTAAATTTTCTAGCCGAATAATAGTATGAATGATTGACATGATGGCTTTTTTGTTGTCTAGCGTTGGAAACAGAATCAGAAGACAGTGTCTGCTTACAACCGAAGAAAACGGGTCCCTGCAAGGCAAGAATGGAACGATATTACTACAATAACAAAAACAAGCAGTGCGAAAAGTTCATCTATGGCGGATGTCAGCGAAATGACAACAATTTCAAAACTTTGGAGGAGTGCGAAGATAAATGTAAAAACTGAAAACTGCGATCTGGATTATTAAAAATGTTCTCTCTCACTGTATCTTTTCATTTGAAAATTGCAGCATTTTGAACTTTTGAAGAAAAAAATCCCTTAAATGGGGTGAGGATTTTCATTTGTCGAGGGAGAAACATTTCAACAAACATTCTGATAAAATGTGATATTTCCCTTTAATTCCTTAACATAAAAAAAGCTTAATTTTGAACTTTTTGTTTTCTATTTTAAAAAATACATACCTATTTATCTTATCACAAAAAGTGTATAAGACTGAGGCAATCCTAGCAATGCATTATTTTTAAATTGTTATTTGAACTAGAACTTTCTACAAAATTACAAATACTAGTATCAAGGAGGTAATTTATGTCAATTTGGAAGTAATTTTTCGTATATTGTATGGACTTTTTCATTCCGCAAATGTAGAAGTTGTTCGACATTCACGCAAGCGCACGACCTCTTTCCTGGCATTTCCTGTTGTCTTCTTGCACCTTTTTAGCGGACGACAACACACAGCGAATAGTCAGTAAATGACTTCCACTGTGTGGACTTATTTTATTGTTTCATAGTTTATGTTGTTGAAGACTTTGTTATGTAACTTATAAAATAAATATTGACACCTAATTTTTTTTCTCAAGCATTTTTTATTTGGGTTTTGTTTTGAAGTATGTACAACAGACGTAACATTCTGTCAGAAATAAAGCGTCTTCAGCATGTGGTCTAATTGTGTGCAATTATGGGGGAAAACTGTGAATATGTCTTTTAAATAAAAAAGTTTTTTTAATACTTTTTCCATAAACAATATATGTAGTTCAAATGATTCATATACAATGTATACGGAATAAGCATTACATGTTACTCTTGATGTGAAGTTACTTGCAATGCAATTCCTATGAGGATAGGATCATTAGACGGGGCAATTATTCCAGTCCTAAACACATAACAATTCAATTTTCAATTCAACAACAATTCAGAAGAAGGATATTATGAAGTTTTAAAATCAGTATAGATCTACATTTTATCTTAATTGAAAAAAATGCGGCAAATTAGACATTTTTTGTCATAAATGTTTCAGTGTCTGTTTATTTCCAGAAAGTACATTCTGAACCTGTATTACTTAAAATTGCATGGATTTTAAAAACTGTATCCACCTCTCAGTCTTAATAAATCTTATACTGAAGCAGAATTTGTGCAAAATCTTATCCATGAAAACAAGAAAACACTTACTGTGGCCTTCAACTCGACATTTAGGCAAAAGAGACCACAGACTGGCACAGACTCTGACACATCTGTTTCTTATTTGGATATTTTACTTGAAAAAGACGTTAATGGTCATATAAAAACCAAGCTCTATGATAAACGTTATGAGTTTGAATTTTCTATCGTGAACTTCCTTTGCTTATGCAGCAATATACCTTCATCAACTGTATATGGAGTTAATATATCTCAGTTGATTCGATACGCAAAAGCATGCTCTAGGTATGAATACTTTCTAAATTGAGGAAATTATTGACAAACAAGTTGATGAAACAAGAATGGCAGCAGTTTCATTTAAAGTCATTATTTCGTAAGATCTATGGTCGATACAATTATCTTGTCAGCAAATACAATTTATCATTGAGTCAAATGCTGACTGATGTATTCATACTAATTGTTAGTCCATTGTTTATATACTGAATGGACGACAGATTTTTCCGTTATTTCCCGCTCATGACATGGAGCACACGACGGGTGTAACCAGTCGGCAGGGGATGCTCATTCCTCCATGGCACCTGATCCCACCTCTGATGTTCTTATATAGGTCCGTGTTTGCTCTGCTCCTATTTTGTATTGTTTTATGGACTTTTGATCGTGAATACTGTTCGTTATCTGCATGTGTTCCATTCCTGTCTCTGAAAACTGAGCTGTAGAGAAGACGAACAGTATATTCCAACTGATCAAAAGTCCATCAAACAATACAATTCAGAAGCAGAGCAAACACGGACCTCAAAACATCAGAGGTGTGATCAGGTGCCACGGAGGAGTGAGCATCCCATGTATACTGGTCAGACCCGCTGTGTTCGTACGTAGAGCATGCTCTTGTGTATTGAATCAACTTAGAGACATAAACCCCGTATGCAGGTAATAAGGTAAAATGCTACCTACGTAGAAGACGTTAACAAATGAAAAGTTTATGTTATCACGTTTATCATCATTTTTTGTTGTAAGGTTACCTTTAACGTCAAGTAAATTATCCAACAGACTAAAAGCAAAGTTCAAAATCAAAACAGTGCTGCGGGTCTTTGCACTAAATCCAAAGATATCGAGACTTTATGCATGTCGCAGTAGGCGTAGACACGAGAAAGATCCCTTATTGCTTGAAATAACCACGAGTGCGGAGTAAATTAAATGCCTGAATTTGAAGTTCTTTAAGACATTTAGAGTCGTCCCTGTTTGCGTAAAAAAATCTCGAATAGTACATTACACAACATAAATCAATAAATGTTCTCTGTATGAATTAAATTTCTCAATTAAGAATGCTCCTCCTCCATGACACGACTGATCCCACCTCTGGTGTTGTAGAGGTCCGTGTTTGCTCTGCTCTTGATTTGTATCGTTTGAATGGACTTACATGTATGAGCTTGAATACTAGTACTTTTCGTCACATGTATCTCCATGATATTTTTAAAGCTTGCTCCGGGAATGATTTAATTATAAATTGGCTTCTACAGACATAAAATGTGGCGATCTTCCAGCTGTCCACTGTGGTCACTACACGGGCACGGGCCACGAAATGGGGCAAACACGGCACTTACAATGTGACCCCGGATATCACTTAGTCGGATCAGGGGAAATAACCTGTCTGGCTGTTCCGGACCCCTTTCACCAGGTGGCAATATGGGATCATTTGCAAGGAATATCCAAATGCGAAAAAAGTAATTTTAAAAAATGTTTTGTTTTTGTTTTTTATTTTCTATATAAATATTTAAAGTTTTCTGACTTCTTGTTTAGAAAAAAAAGACTTGTTTTAAAAATACAAACAGGAATGAAATATAATAATGATATTCAAACCTTAAGCATGTTGTGGCGTCCCAGTTCCACCTGCGCATGGATACATTGTTGGGACTAATTTCAATCTGTACCAAAATGTGACTATAAAATGTGACAAGGGATATACGCTGAACGGAAGTGACGTTCTCCAGTGTTTGCCCGTTCCCAATCCGAAGGTTTGCGGTGCGTGGATAGGGACGGATTCACACTGTGTTCCAAGTAAGTGGTAAAAAGATAATACATGTATAATTAAGGAACTTTCTGAAGGATAAAGTCGCCCGCTTGGCGAAGTGGTTAGAGCGTCTGCTCTAGAGTCGCGAAGTAAGGAGTTGATCATTACTTCTCTGGATCGAATCCCACCGTGGGACGTGAAGACCGGTACTTCGGATGAGACCGTATTTATAAACCGAGGTGCCGTGTCGCAGTAGGTAATGCCGCAAAAAGATCCTCCCCACTCAATGCAGAGTATTGGACTTTGCAGCTCTCCACCGGCAAGTGGTGGCGTCTCCATATGAGTGAAAAATTCTCAGGAGGGGCGTTCAACAAGATACAATCAATCAATCTAAAGGATAAAAGTCCAATCTACCTACGGTCCTAAAAGATCTAATTTTTCTTTCAATGTGTAATTTATTCCTCGGAATTTGTATTTCTTATTTTTATTATTATATGGTATTGACCTATTTTATATAATATTAAATATGTCTCAAAAAATTCAAATTTCTATGGGTAAAATTTAAAGGTTATACCGGTATGTACTGTATCAATTCAAGAAATAATATTTTGTCAACCTTATATACAGAAGATAAAAATGTTTTTCAGATGCAATAGACACAAAGCGAGATGCACGGTATCTTTTGAGCTCTAGAGGCGTAAAGGAAACACCAGGTATATATTATATTAAGATACCGATTTATAATCGTGACAAGGAGTACACAACGGGTGTAGCTGGTCGGTAAAGGATGGCACATGATCCAACCTCTGATGTTTCTGAGGTTCGTGTTTGCGCTGCTCCTATTCTGTATTGTTTGATAAGACGTTTGTGCTTGAATATTGTTCCTTATCTCCATATACGATTTTTACTTTCACCATAGAATCTTATTTTTACAACATATTTTACAAAGATGGCTAGAAGTTTTACAATTTTACAGAGAACGTTTTATGTAAAAGAAAGTTACCAGAAACTCACTTTTTCACTTTCTGTAAAATTGTTAACATTTTGAAAGAGAAAAATTAAAAATATCTTCTGTTCTACGTAGCTTTCTCTGAGACATTTTATTGTAACAAACTTTTCACTATGTCCTATTCTATCTTCCTGTAATATATTTTTAACAATTTCGAACGATCCTTATTTGTATAACCTTTTTAACAACTGATAACATATGTAGATTAGAGCACCACTTAAATGTTCCCAAAATTTGAATCACTTGGATATATTTCTATCTGAAAAATTTTCGTCGTATTATTCAAAACTTCCGAATGAATTATATGTTTCTTGTTATCTGCACTATTATTTTAAAAAAAATATATGATTAATCGAAATACTAACTTGATTTTTTTTTTTTGAAGTATTGAAAACAGAATCAGAAGACAGTGTATGCTTACAACCGAAGAAAACGGGCCCCTGCAAGGCAAGAATGGAACGGTACTACTACAATAACAAAAACAAGCAGTGCGAAAAGTTCATCTATGGCGGATGTCAGCGAAATGACAACAATTTCAAAACTCTGAAGGAGTGCAAAGATAAATGTAAAAACTGAGAACTGCGATCTGGATTATTAATTAATGTTCCTTTTCAATTGAAAATTGGTCAAGTTAGATTAATTGGGACGCACATTACACTAACTAAAGTTGAGAAAGATATAATATAAAACAATAAAAAATAGGAGCAGAGCAAACACGGACCTCCAAAACATCAGAGGTTGGATCAGGTCCATGCAACGAAAAAATCCGTCGTCAATTCAGTGTATAAATAATGGACTAACAATTAGTTAGTCCGAAATGTCTTACGTTTTCCAGGCTTTTTTAACGATTTTGATATTTTACGTGCCAGGAAAACGCCAGAACCGGTGTAACGTTGAATATTGACCCCAGTTGAAAATTGACCCGGGGTTCATTTTTCAACGTTGAATATTGAACCAGGGGTGTTTTTTCAACGTTGAAAATTGAGACCAAAAGTCGTTGAATTCATACCCGGGGTCATTTTTCAACAGCTTGATATTTTTTTCTTATCCCCGATGACTTCAACGAGTTGAAAATAGACCCTGTTGAATATTGACCCCACCTATAAGAGTTTGAACATTTTTCGAACTTGGAAGTTGTTTTACGGGTTGTATCAGTATCTCTTTATATTATATTTTGGTTTCAATTTTTTTCCCTTTTCAAGAAAAATAGAAATAAACCTATCATCCCGTGTAAATATGTACGTTTTGATACACGATTTCAGTTATCTTCAAGAATGACAACTTTATTTTTGACAATATTTTCTAAAATCCACATCCATAAATAACCACATGTACAAAACCATGAATAGGGCATAAAACAAAAATCCTGGAAATCTGGTGTCTAGAAACAGAAAGTGAACTGTATATAATATCAAAGTGATCAGGTGGGCAGAACATCCCATCTAGTCGAATTCAGTTTAAAAATTAACAAAATTTAAAGCCTAAAAATTAGAATGAAACACATCAGCCAAAATGAATCCAATGATAGGTTATATTTGTGAAAAGATCAATTTGTGAAAAGATCAATATAGCGACCACAGCATGTAAGTAAAATCCCTGTAACAAACTTATCTGTCAGTAGCCTGCCTCGGCCTAAAAATCGATCGTTTTCGGAGCATAACCTTGAGAATGAGAACTAGAGTTAGAATCTGGGATGCACTAGAAGTTGCACTTCGGTCCGTGTAACACTTAACAATTCAAATTTCTAAAACGATGTAGAGTTTTAGAATGAGAATTTTAATATTTTACTTCAAAAATCTAATATTTCAATTTTCCAAACAGGTTTAACATTTTGAGTTTTAAGATTTATACCTTATATATTCAAATTCAAATTTCCAAAAACACATTTTGTATTTTAAACTTTTGAGTTTTTAATCTACCGTTTGTTCAGAAAGTTTACGCTTAACAATCTAAAATTCGATAACGTTTTCGTCATTTGATTATTTAAAATTTACTTCAAACTTCCAACTTTCAAACGATTTAGATTTTTAAAAATTTAGAATTTTGATTTCAAACTCAACTTTTGAATAACCAAAACACGTTTGTGCATTTTGAGTTTTTAGAAGTTTACTTCAAATGTCCAAAATATGAAATTCTACACCTGGTTTAAATTTTGGATATTCAAAGTAAAATTCTAAAAACTCAAAGTGTTAAATTATTAGAAATCTGAACATTTGAACCAAAATTCCAAAATTTTGAAAATCTTAAACGTCTCAAAGTTGGATTTTAGAAGTTGGAGCTAATTTTCAAATAATTGAAAGACGAAAAATATTACCGAACTTTAGATTGTTAAGTGTAAACTTTCTGAACAAACGGTAGACTAAAAACTCAAACGTTTAAATTCCATTAATCGTTTTTGGTAATTTGAATTTTGAAAATTTAAGGTAAAAATCTAAAATATCAAAATTTTAAAACCTATTTCGAAATTGGAAAATTTAGATTTTTTAAACTTAAATATTAAATTTCATTATATCAAATCAGTTTTTGAAAGTTAGATATTTGAACTAATATATTAACATTCTAAAACTCTAAATCGTTTTAGAAATTTGAATTGCTAAGTGTTACACGGACGCATTTCCCACCATCTTTGATATCAACAATTAAAAATACGCCGTCCCTGCAACTGCATTTGATCTTAACAACTAAAAAGTGCATTCCTCTTCAAAGAAACAGAGAGAGAGAGATAGGATCCTAAAGTTTTTTCTCGGAGGCGGGGGTATGGTGTCACAAAAATAAATAAACGAAACGAATAAACAAACAAGCAAACAAAAAAATGGAAAGGGAAACTAGCCAATGTTGAAAACCAAACCATGTTTCTCCAAATGGATGGAAGGGCCGCTTCAAAAATTCCTCACAAACTATCCTGTGTTTCCGCGATTCGGGGGGGGGGGGTCAATGTTTTATTTTGGCTACTTTATTATAAAATTTATTAATATTAAATAACGCTGAAAGTTAGGGTTGTGTATCTAAGGCAATTTTTTTTTTATTAAAAGAACTACAAAAATGAAGAAAACAGTCCAGTCACAAATACAAAAACAATAAAACAGAACAAAAAATGAAATAAAATAAATAAAACAAAAACCAAAACTAATCCCAAAAAGGGGAGATAACCCACCTTTTACATCCTGTACTTAACAAAATAAATATATGTATTGATTGTGAGGTTCGTTCTTGAACTGTTTGATTAACTATGCGAAAAAGATCACTTAACCTTTTGAATATTTTGAAAAAAAAAATCCGTTTTTCAAGTTGGACATTATAAGTTATTAATGTTGTGCATAACTAATAACTAAATAAGCACGTGCATCATAAACTCTCACCATTTTCCAAATATTAATATTAGGAATTTTAAAATTAAAATAAATGAAGTGTTGTTAGCAAAAAAAAAAAAATTATAAATAAACACATTTATGAACTAAATTTTATATTGTTTAACTATGTTTACTAATATTCTGGATTTACATATACAAATATATACTTCTTTTTAAATAAATATTACACGAAATATTGCAATATTAAGCTACATGTAACTTTGAAATCTAAGATATTTTTTTTAAATATTTCACTCTAAGAATATAACTGAACTACAGAATTAAGTATGCATTGATTACATTGGTGTCGGAAGCAAATTGAAAGTGCTGGGGGGGGGGGGGAGGGGCTAATTGAAAAAGAAAGAAAAATTCAAATCTAAAAAAAAAAGCTGACAAGAAAAAAAATATATTGGGGGGGGGGGGGGGGGGTGGGGAGGTGGATCCAATATCTGTTTTTTAAACACTACCACTTACTGTAACGTGCCTGTTGAAAGCAGGGGGAAACTAATCTAATTTCATATTGTTCGATGCCTATATTATGTCTATCTTTCCCAAAAAAAAAGGGTAAACATCCCTAACCCCCCTCCCCTGTACCAACGCCTATGAATTAAATCACAGTTGTGAAAACCAAGTCATAAATATGTGTTATGCTGTTGAATTTTGAACCGGTTTCATGATCAAAATTCCATGACCCGGCTCAGTTTTCAACGGACTAGGGTCTAAATTCAACACCTTTGGTCTCACTATTCAACGTTGAAAAATGACCCCCGGGTTTTTCAAAAAATTCAACGTTACACCGGCGCCATTACGAAAACTGGGAATTCGCTGCCTCCAACCGGAGGCGGCATTCTCGAGTTGATTTTAGATACTTACAAACATTTTAAAGTCACAAGTTATAAATAGTACAATACCTTGAGTACTTACCTATTTTGTTTCTATGGTTCAATTATAAAATAATTATATTATACAATCCGTTGAAAACATTTTATCAGACTGATGAGATTTGTTAACATTTCCTGCATTTTAAAATATTGCAAGTTATGTAACGAAATGTGGGGTGATATTTTCTTTTCATTAACATTGATGAGTGCTATAGGCATTGTGCTTGAGATCCATTCTGATTTCGGCATTTAGTTCGGTTCACAAGTTTTTAAAATCAACTCCGGTTGAAGACGGCGAAATTTTTCAGGTTTCGTAATGGCGTTGGTTCTGACGTTTTCCTGGCACGTAAGATATCAAAATCGTTAAAAAGCCTGGAAAACGTCAGATATTTCGAACTAACAATTAGAATGATTGATTGATTGTTTATTGTTTAACGTCCTTCTCGAGAAATTTCACTCATATGGAGACGCCATCACTTGCCGGTGGAGAGCTGCGAATTTTGTCCTATTCTCCGCACTAAGGGCCATTGAACAGGGAGGGATCTTTTTCGTGCCAGCATCTACTGCGACATGGGCAGTACTATTCAGTGTTTTAATAATGGACTAGCAATAAGTATGAAAAACGTCAGTCAGCATTTAAATCAATGATAAATTTGCTGACAAGGTCATTGAATCGACCATAGAACTTATGAAATGATGACTTTAAACGAGACAGCTGAAATTCTTTTTTCATTAACTTGTTTGTCAATAATTTAACTCGTTTTATAAATTGTAGAGCGTGCGCTTGCGTATCGAATCAATTGAGATATATAAACACGGTATGAAGGCGATGAGATATATTGCTGAATAAGTAAGGGAAGTTGACGATTGTAAAGTTAAAGACATCACGTTTATCATAGAGCTTGGTTGTTAAATTACCATTAACGTCTTTTTCAAGTAAAATATCCTAATATGAAACAGATGTATCAGACTGTGGTATCTTTTATCTCAAGCACACCGGGACATATCGTATCGGCATAAGAATGGAAATTACCATTGTTAATTGACAATATGTCCTCGATATAACTAGATGTCGAGTTGAAGGCCACAACAAATGTGTCTTCTTTTCACGTATAAGATTTTTGACAAATTCTGCTTCATAAAATATATGGAGATAACGAATATTATTCAAGATCAACAGTCCCTTAAACAATACAAAATAGGAGCAGAGCAAACACAGACCTCCAATACATCGGAGGTGGGATCAGGTGCCATGGAGGAGTGGGCATCCCCTGCCGACCGGTCTAACATATGAATAGCTTAATAGGTCTGCTAATAACGGGGCGCAATTGGTACCCGTGGGAATTCCAATAGATTGTTGGAAGACCTGGTCTCCAAAAAACCACATAGATATTGTCAATCAGAAACTCAAGGAACTTTTTAATGTCAACTTCAGAGTATTTGTGTATACACAATCAGAATGTTTTTTAACAAAATAATTTTGCAAATGACCAATGACAGAAAAGTAAATTTACGAGGTACATTTGTTTTTAAAAAGCAGCTGTCAATGATATCAAAAAGCACGGACTTTAATTTATTGTGGAGAATGGTTGTGTATAATGTTGAAAAGTCGCAAGTTTTTAAGCTGTAGATTTTGTAATTGGTAAATCTTGTGATTTCAAATTGTCCAAAAAAAAATTTTTAAGTATCCACATCTAATTTACAGCACTTCTTGAATATATTGTTGCACAGTACTCTTGAAGTTTCTCCTTCACTACTGTAATTATCTAAATGATGAGTAAAGAAAGATGCTTGGTAGAGCATTTACTGGAACTCGCTATGTATCTTTGTAACGATTTTTACAAAGTTTCGGAATCCAATATAGATATAGTACTTCAAATTCATTTTGGCTCTTTGGGATCTTAAAAATATTCAAAACTGACATATGATTTTGAAGATTTTTTTCCTTAGAAAGGGAAGAGGTTGGATTGTCGTTTGCAGAATTAAATTAAAAGTTCTGAAACACAATTGATATAATGAGCCTTACAAACGAAGACAATGTTGTTACCTGTTTTGTCAGCAGGGATCAGATCATACTGATCATGTAATCTAATTGTTTTTTCTCACTTCTAGATTGTTGAATACAGAAGGATAGATGGTTTTCATATTGCCCCTCATTCTTTTCATACGCGATTGTTAAACATAAAGTGTATGACGTTTCTGATAACAGTAAACGTTTTTGTGAGGACTTGGTGGAACATTTACTGGAACTGTCAATGTACAGTGTATCCTTGTTTAAAAGGATGCTTATGAAGCTGTGAATCCAATAGAGGTGCGGTAACTCAGATACCCTCTTGTTGAATGTTCTTTTGTTATTATAAACGTTTGAAAGTGGTATGTGATTTTGTTCTAAAATAAGGTATAATATACATGCATCTCATTGTACATAGGTTTCGTTATCTGATTCAAGATAGGCTTGCAGCATGGCAATTATATTGATCGTATAGATAAACAAGATTATAAAATGTTTTAAGGCAGAGTTTGATTTATTTCACAAATAAACGGATGCTTGTCAGCACAGTTGACATCGCCCCAGGACCAGTCGTTATCGGGATACTGCAGCAGAAGACAGTCCTGGTTACTACCCACGTTGTTTGGTTGCCCGGGCTGCCAGTTGCTATAGGTAACTGGATATGGAGTTCCGGTGTCCGTCCATTCAAATATGCCCTCTGATCTGTCATCTGTCCCACTTGTGTAAAAACCATTGCTTGCAGCAGCAGTCAAATCTGCAAAGAAAGTCAAATGATATACTTCAAAGAAAATACCCAAATAAGGGGAAATTGTATGTATGTTTATTCAATTGATAACAAAAAAACCCCATTTTGTCAGTTTTTTGTACCCATAGACAATAATGGAATCTCAGTCAAAACATGTATATATGGTGTTTATAAAACGCACTTTCTTACACAAAAAAATCTGCACCACATTTAAAACACAAAAAGCAAAATATCGAAAGACAATGCCTCTATTCCAGAACTGTAGGTATATTGAGTTTTGACCTTCTGTTTGTTTGATGATGTTGACGATGAAGTCTTGTTCCTGTTTGGATCTGACGGAGACCAGGTGAGAGTAAGGATTCTCCTTCCTACAGGCTGTCTGAGCCTCGTACCACGTGCTGGGTGTTGTATGGAATGTATAGTAGCTTGTAGTGTTAGCCGTCACCCTTGTATGGGAGTTTGATGGGTACTTAGGAATGCCTTAAACAATACAAAAATAATCAATGGATTACGTCAACAAGGTAATAGCACTTTTATCCATTTTGTTTACAATTTACACTACAACTTAAAGAATACGATTCTAACAACAGCTGAAGTAAACCTCCATATCACACTAGAAGTAAATCGATAGCGAACGTCAATCCTTAAACTATCTGAACATACGTGTACACCCCAACAGTAAGCCCTTAACATTTACAATAAAAGTGCACCGAAAAGTGCAACAAAGTAAGACAGTCTCCTGACATTACTAAATTGTAAAAATAAACCTTTAACACTAAATTACTCGTTATCAATTCAAAATTTGGGAAAAAAAACTTTACTTTTGAATTTTTTAAAATTTGAACCATAAGAAAATGTTAATACTTCCACTAATAGAAGTACTGAACACTAATACAAAGTAATTCTCCACATGTACTTTAAAAGAAAATCAAAACTTTTAGATCTGAAATACGAGATAACTCGACATTTAAACTTAAATTAAACCTTGGTAGGTAAACTAAAGTAAACCTAAAATCAACATTCAAGTTAAAACGAAAAGGTAAACTTAAATAGTGCATGTATTACAACAGAGGTAATCAAAATTCGCATAAGAAGTATCTCAACACTTACTCTTGCAGGTAGAGTTGAAGACGTAGATGTCATCTATTGCTATATCGCCGTTTCTTTTATGGTAGGTGTATCCAGAGCTGTAGTGATATTGCTTGTAACTGTCTGTTTTGGCCTCAAAGACCAACTAACAAAAATAATATAGTATCAAACATTGTTTCAGCATAAAACTAAATCAGAATCACGTGAAATTTAATAAAACACAAAAGTTCTATGATAAAGAATCTTTACATTGAGATGTGTCTTACATTGAGAGGAGAGGCGGTGTATTCCGGGTCTAAATAGATTTTTCCTAGACGCCACTCCTGGCCGAGCCCCCCTGTACGAGAGAATACTGGGTATCCTAGACCTCCGTGAATCTGACAACAGCAAAATAAACTTACAAATCAGACACTTTTTAAATCAAGATATCTAAATTTTGCATACGTTAAGCAACAGAAAAAGAAAAAGAGATGCACATTACATAGAAAGAAACAGGGATACAATGAAATATACGAAGTGTACATATATATTGTGAATACGGAGCCAAAAAAGCATATCAAACCTTAGCGTACACATTCAGTTCTTTCACATCGTTCCCATGAAGATTGTACCAGAACAGGATACAATACCCATGAGAAGATGGAAGTTCGGGGGAGATAAATCTAGTTGTGGAGGTTGATGCATGTGAGTGACTTGTAGCATGATTGTAAGCATCCAGAAACATGTAGTGTCCTATAAAAGGTTATTGTTAGAGATTTAAGACTGGGTCTGACTGACAAATATATTGAACATCTGTTAATGTAAAGAACAAGCATCTGATATCTATATCAAATCGGAGAATTTTGAGTTACATACGTGATTTAGATTCTATCTCACCGTGAGGACTTCCGTAGGTGTGGTCCTGCTTTGGTCCTGTTGTTGACGACTGCGTCCCATGGCCGTACGACCAGTCCAAGTCATCTGAATGATCCTGGACAAATCCACACTGACTTGATGTTTCAAAGTCACAGAAAAGGACAGTTGATGCAGCGGCGGATGAACCTTATATTAAACCATAACCATTTATAATTATTTGCATCAGTTTTCATCTTTGAGATATTAAAGCGTGTGTATTTACCTTGATGTGACGTAGCTGAGGAACCAGACACCTGTCTACAAATCTGAGATTCCCTGCTGAGTTTATGGAGTTCATTTTGCAGACGGTCCCTTTCTTTGAACCAGTTCTGTCTTTCTGTTGTTATTGCTTTCTCCGTCTTCTGCATGTCCAAAACATACTTTGTAACTGTGGCATTGCTTTTTATATTTCTTTCGCGAGTGGCTGTAAGTTCCACTAATTTCTCATTTAGTTCGGTTTTTACTCCAATTAAGTCAATTTGCACGCTTTGGAAAGTACTGTTGATGGTTTTCACCCAAGTAGAAACATTCTGAAATTCATTTTTAACTGAAATTACGTCACTACATGGACAGCTTTGGCGATTTCCGTTACTGATCAATGACCTTTTTGGACTTCCATCACAGTGATGCACATTGATATTGTACAGACATGATCCACCAAAGGCACAGCTAGATGTCGCACAGTCTCCGGTACAAACAAGGTGTAAAATGAACAATACTAATATGCTGTTCTTCATATTGATAACATCTACTATATGTAGAGATAAGTTCCTTTGACCTCAGTGCTTTCCGTATAAGATTCTCTATTGCTCTCATGATAACATAAATTGAATAAACACAGTGTAAAGTGAATTAATTTATTATTTGTCTACATAAAGATACTGCGATTTGAAAGAGTTTGGCAAATGTGTCGGCATGCATTTTATTTTGAGATGAGATATAGAAGACGAAAAATAACTTGTTGAAAGAGAAAAATCTTCAAAAAGTTTCTGCAAACACGCGACTCCCAATAGATAAGAAATTGACAAGTACGACTTATGATAACGGGGACCAGTTTTATCGGCATAAGTTATCACAATGCGGCTGTTAACTCTTGTTGGGTCTTGCTTGCTTTTTGTTGGATGTATCAAATCACAATTCCAACCCGGGTGCAGTTTTTCCAATGGACAATGTATCTATAACGTCAAACTCGGGCATGCGCAGACATGTGATGCGGCTGGAGGATCTGATCAAGTATCACATTCTAGTTCTGATGGCTGTTCCTGTGACGATATCCACAAAGTAGGTAGTGACGTAACGTCATTACGGACGACAGTGTCGGATCTCCAACGGGCGGTTGATAAGTTATACAGTGAAATGAACATCTCCAGATCCGAGCTTACACAAACACAAGATTTACTCCACGCAGAACAGCAGCATGCCGCGGAGCTACTGGTGTCCCTCAACAGTAAAGAGAAAATGCTGAACCAGTCTAAAGAGGAACTAGCTCACGTTCTATTGTCAGCCAAGACTGAGCTGGATAGCCTCCGTCAACAACTGATCAACGCCTCCAGACAGCTCTCAACTTGTCAGGGGAACGCCGGTCTGCCAACGACCCCACCTCAAGGTAATCATCGAACACTGTATATGAAGAATTTGGACAATTTTCGTAATATCCCTCAACAAAAAAGACATTAATTGAATGTGAAGGAAAATGACAATACTTATGATAGTAATTTGTAGAGGTTGAAGAAAATAAAAAGTTATCTATCATAAAAACTACAGACAAAATATTTGAATCTGTAAACAAGGCATATTATATTAAGCAAGAACAACCTGTTACAACCACAGTGAACCCTGTGTATTGATCAAGTAGACAGAACATTCAAATTTTGTATAAAGACAAAAGTTTAACAATTTGTATGAAAAGGCCAGTCAAAATACCATTCATTTTGATCATTGAATTTGTTTCCATTTGTGTAGTGTATTCAGGGTACTCGACATTCTACTGTGGCTTTGAGAATTACCAAGGTTCCATGTGTACCTTCCACGCGGAGACTGATTCCAGCACGAGAATGCTCTGGACGAAACAGAGTGGTCACCTTTATTCATCAACAGGACCCAACATGGACCACACCTACGAAACTTCATCAGGTGATCCAATACAAATAGATCTAAGAGGCACTATAGGAATGATTCGTGCATTTTATCATAATATCTTTAATTCTAAACTGACACTGATACAAATAAGAGGCACTATGGGGATGCACTGTATATAAATATCTCTTATAGTAAACTTGTCTATTTTTAGAAGTGACATGATTTTAAGTTGCCTAGGATGTTTTGAAGTTGTAATTTTATTCCTGAGATGTCCTCTTTTAAGGTCACTACATGGCTATCGACGCCAATTACATTTCGCAGCACTCCTCTTCATCAACAACACATACTTATCGCCTACTGTCACCGACCTTTGAACCTGCGCAGCACTACTGTATTCGCTTTTGGTATAACATGCATGGAACTGACGTAAAACCACTAAAGGTTTATGCCAAGGTATGTATATTTAAACATTTGTAAAATGTAAATTTGCAGTGATTAACTGAATCTGAAGAATTATTTTACATTATGTTAGGTAGGCGGTGGTCTGGGGAATCCGATTAAAGTTATCCAGCCAGTTAACAGTGTGGATTGGAAGCTAGAGGAAGTGGAAATAGGTTCTGAGTACACTGCCAGCAAGCTCCAGGTCATCTTTCTTTGAGATACTAGTACTAGTAGTTACATATATCTGGTTTATTTCTGAAATAATATAATGTGATAAATTTATACTTTTTCTGAGAATAAATAATGCAAAGTTAAATTCGCATTTTTTAAAATAGATATGGTGGGATATTTCTGGTCTTTAATAATATATAGGTAAACATCCAACATCTTTTTTTATATCGGCATGTATATTTTGTACGTGTATGTTATGTCAAAATTAAATTTATTTAAACCTCACACAGAACTTTTTCTTTCCATAACACAACCAAATTAACCCCAGCCATAAAGTCTGTACCATCTATAATGATAACCAACAAAGTAACAGTCAGATATTCTTGCAAGCTGACATAAATAAGTTTCATATCCACATGAAAAATGTAAAAATATAAAATTATATAAGTTGAATGTTGGTTAAATGAGAAATTTTCTAATTCTCATCCAAGAATATTTTCAAATACATCAGCAGAGATATGTTGTATGTTGATAATTTTTATTCTGCAAGTCTTTGCATTCTCAAGAAAAATTACTAAGACGTGGATTTAAATTCTATAATGACGGATAAAAATGTCTGTATAGATTTATATTTCCCTTTTCTTCCCGAGAGAATGAGACTACAATTAACAGTTGTATTTAGGTTGTGTTTGAGGGTAGTACGAACGCTCACTACCGATACTCCTACAGCTCACATGGGTCGAGTTCAAAGTTATATGATAATGAAAATGGAAACGTCGCCATTGATGACGTGTACATCTATAACACAACTTGTCAAGGTATTTACTGCATTTGTTTTTATAATTCATTAAATGCAATTGTATTTTTAATTAAAAAAACATATACAAATATAAAATTATGCACATCTAGAAATACAAGAAAAAGGTCAAAACGTCGTTTTTCTCCAAAACTTATGTAGCGTAGCACCTCTGGTATTTCTACATTTTTTCATAAAGAAGTATGAATTATAAAAACATACTATGTACATTTTATGCTGTGGTCTTTGTACATTTTATGCTGTGGTCTTTTCGCAGACGTACCAATTTGCCCTCCAAACTCGTACACACACGTAAATACTGACAACACTACATCATGTTATACATTTCACACCACACCGATGTCTTGGTATAATGCAATTGATGAATGCAAGAAGGAATCTTACGGCAGCCATCTTGCCTCAGTAACAGACCAAATTGAACATGATTACCTGGTTAATCTCATCCAGTCTGATATAGGTATGGAACAAAACTAATTCAAATACGATAATTTACAAAAATTAAACAGAAATACTGGGTTCAAACTTGAGGGCGAGACAACCCCTTAACACTGGGTCGAGACAGCGATATCTCAGCCCTGAAGGCGAGGTAGTTCTACTTCACAGATGCTGTCTCAGCTAGTCCAAAACGCATGTATCAGGGCTGATACACTACTAGGTGTATGATATACGTACAGAACAAGACTACCTGGTCAAATTTATCCAGTCTGATATAAGTATAGAACAAAACTAACCGATCAAGTCTAATATACGTATGGAACAAAATTACCTGGTTAATCTTGTTCTGTCGGGTATATGAATGGAGCAAAATATAACCTGGTTGATCTTATTCTACAAAAGAAAGACGCCTTTTACCAGCAACTACAGGCAGTCTTAGATAAAGCAAGGAAGAAAGACATGGTAATACTCATGGGCGACTTTGATGCCAAGATTGGAACTGACAACACTGGTACACAAGGACTGGACTATATGAACGACAAGGGTGAGAGATTTGTAGACCTATGCTCACTAAATTAGCTGGTAATAGGAAGAAGCATCTTTCCTCATAAAAAGATTCACAAGGCCATATGGAGATCCCATGACCATGTTACAGAGAATCAGATCGACCATACCTGCATCAACAAGAAATTTAGACTAGCGTGGTAAGATGTCAGGGTGATGAGAGATGCAGACATTTTATCAGAATACCATCTGCTGGTGACTGTATTAAGACTACGCCTCAAGAAGTTCAACAACATGACAAACAGGAGGACAAGGTACAATGTGAGTGCCCTCAAAACAAAGGAAATGAAGACAGCATTCCATCTCAGCTTATCAAATAGATTCCAGCTTCTACAAGACCAGCAAGAAAACAATTATACCAACATAGAGATCCAATGGAAGCAGATCTTAGAAATGTGGCAAGGCACATTTGAGGAAGTCCTAGGCAGAAGAAAGACTCGGAACAAGGAATGAATCTCTGGTGAAACCATGTTGAGATGATCAAGCAGGACAAGAAAAGCAAAGGCAAAAGCTCAAGAGGACTACACAGCCACAGATAAAAACGTTGTGAAAAAAAGCCAAGGAAAAAAGTTGAAAAAGATATACGGCATTACATCGACAACCTGTCCAGACAAGGAAACTTAAAAAAAACTGTATATGATCACAAAGAAGCTCTCCAACAAGTTCCAGCAAACAGACAAGCCATTGAAGGACAAGAACGGGAAACCTCTCACAACAACAGAAAAACAATTGAAGAGGTTGGTAGAACACTTCTGACAGCATTCGACAGTGTGTGCCGAGAAACATTGTGGAGGATACTGAGGCACTATGGAGCACAAGAGAAGCTAGTCTCCCTGATTCGAAACTCCTACCAAGGCATGATATGCAGGTTTGCCCATGCTGGCAGATGTCTGAGAGTTTCGAGGTCAAGACAGGAGTTCGACAAAGATGCTTATTGTCACCATTTCTTTTTCTCTTGGTCATTGATTGGATCATGAGGTCTACCACATCAGGGTGGAACAACGGTATACAGTGGACACTCCTGAAGCAACTGGACGATCTTGATTTTTTCTGATGACCTCGCTCTCCTTTCACACAGCCAAAGTCAGATGCAGGATAAAACAACTCGCACTGCAACAACATCATCAGGAACGGGCCTCAAAATTAAATTGAAGAAAACAGAATTGACGAAGAAAAACACCACTGTCCAAACACCAGACATAGTTGGTGGTGAGCCCATCAAAGAAGCTGAGTCCTTCATCTACCTGGGAGTGTGGTGGACAGAAAGGTGGCACAGACCGGAAGTTAAGAGTTGACAAGGCAAGAACTGCATTTACCATGTTAAAGAACATCTGGGCCTCAAAGAACATACGTATTACCACCAGACTTCGGATCCTCAACCCAAATGTAAAGTCCGTCCTATTGTACGGTGCAAAGAAGTGAAGGTTGACCAAAACAACCCTGCAGAAGATCCAGACATTTTACATCACCGATGGCCTGAAAGGATCTTGAACGAAGAACTATGAAAGAGAGCAGGACAGGAACCAATGGACGTACAAATAAGACAGAGTGAAGCTGGATTGGACACACGCTAAGGAAGTCATCATCTAGCATCACACGTCAGGCCCTGACTTCGAACCCACAGGGCAAAAGAAAGAGAGGACGTCCACGAAACACCAGGAGGCGTGACTCGAAGTCAGATTTAAAGACAAAGAATATAACCTGGCAGGACGCAGCAAAAGCAACCCAGAATTGAGTTCATTGGAGGACTGTCGTCGGTGGCCTATGTTCCTCACTGAACGACAGCCCTGAGTAAGTAAGTAAGTAATCTAATTCTGTCGGATATAGGTATGGAGCAAAATTATCTGCCAGAATTCATCTTAAGTATGGAGTAGAATTACCTGGTTACTCTAATTCTGTTGGTTAAAGGTATGGAGCAAAGTTGCTTCAATATTTAGATATATCGACGACGTATTGTCAATTAACAATGGTAATTTCCATTCCTACGTAGATACGACATGTCCTGGTGAGCTTGAGATAAAAGATACCACAGAGTCTGACACATCTGTTTCATACTTGGATATTTTACTTGAAAAGATGTTAATGGTAATCTAACAACCAAGCTCTATGATAAACATGATGTCTCGGTCTAACTTTTCTATCGCCAACTTCCCTTACTTATGAAGCAATATTCCTCATCACCTGCATACGGAGTGTATACCGGGTATATCTCAGTTGATTCGATACGCAAGAACATGCTCTACGTATGAACAATTTCTAAAACGAGGTAAATTATTGACAAGCAAATTGATGAAACAAGAATATCAGCAGTCTCGTTTAAAGTCATCATTTCGTAATTTCTATGGTCGATGCAATGACCTTGTCAGCAAATACAATTTATTATTGAACCAAATGCTGACTGACGTTTTCATACTAATTGTTAGTCCATTATTTATACTAACAATTAGTATGAAAACGTCAGTCAGCATTTGACTCAATAATAAATTGTATTTGCTGACAAGGTCATTGCATCGACCATAGAAATTACGAAATGATGACTTCTATTTATGATGTCCATTATTTATACACTGAATTGACGACGGATTTTGCCGTTATTTCCCATCATGACAAGGAGCACACGGCGGGTTTGACCGGTCAGCATGGGATGTTTACTCCTCCATGGCACCTGATCTCACCTCTGATGTGTCGGAGGTCCATGTTTTCTCTGCTCCTATTTTGTATTGTTTTATGGACTTTGAGATTGAATAGTGTTCGTTATCTCCATATCCTTCTTATAAATGTTGAAGGAGATAAATTAGTACATTATCAGTTTGGTGACAGTATAAAAATTTTCAATGTCAATCCTACTGAGAAATGGCAGAAACAGAATTTTTGTGATGTCTTGTTTCGACACCTTATCTTACATCTTGGTATTTTGCCTGTTTTTTTCACTTTAAGTATTCGTCTCCTTTTTACCAAATAGGTTTGATGACAGCGGGACAGAGTGGATTTTATATTTCTGGAAATGATGAAAACTCAGAAAATCACTTTGTCTGGACAGATGGAGGGTCGCCATCGTCCGTAACCTATAGCAACTGGTATCCTGGGCAACCAAACAACGTAGGTAGTAACCAGGACTGTTTACTGATGCAGTACCCTGACGCCGGGTATCAGTGGGGAGACGTGAGCTGTTCAGAGACGCATCCTTTCATTTGTGAAAGCAGATACTAAAAATAAATTAGCTTAAGGCGTGTTTTTACTTACAGTGACAAGACCATCTTTCTTCGCTGATTACCAAAACTCGAATAATTTGGCCAACAATTAGAGTCATTCATAAAACGTGTGTGCATTACCCGCAAAACTAGAATTTTGTATTAAAAAAAACGTGTTTCATAAATAAAAAGTAGCAAAAGAGGGCATCACATCCAAATTACTATCCTAGTATAGGTAATTACCGGTAAATATAATTTAAATATTAAATTTAAAAAAAAAACACAAAAGAATTGGGGATATTTCAAACTCTTTATTATTTGGCATACATGTATAAGATGGTAAATTGCATTAGATAGTTGCATCATAATACACATTTTACTTCTTCTTTGCAACGCAGAAATTATTTTCAATCATATTTAGAACATCTCTTTGAAACTGTTCAATTTCTTTCAATATAAAACATTTAAATGATCAACTTCATGCTCAAATAAGTTTGTGCAGAGATTTCAATTTTTTTAATAACTCTAAAACAAATCAACATAATGTCCACTGGTAAACCCTTGTTTCACATAAAAAAAGGTTTTGAAACGGTTCAGTGACTGGGCATATTTTGATGAAAGTTCTTGCAAACAAGATAGAAACAGTGCATGCATGATAATTTCTCATCAATTTGGGAAGATGAAAAATCAGTCCTACTGGGCATGGTATACTTGGTACATGTCTATTGTTATGCTGAATTCAATAACTATAGTGGATGTAACTATGACCTTCGGCTCCTGGTTACTCACATTCTATATTTCTTTTACATCGATCGCTCTAGCTCGGGATTTACCATCATACCATTACAATTTTCACTATGGTTTTCCTTCTAAAACAAAAAAATCTGATTTCAGGTACATTTTTGATGTATTTCAAAAACTGTATCTTTAAATGGCAAAGGCATGCATACATCTAAGAAAGATATTGATTACAATGATTTGCATATACATGTAAATTATTACTGTTCAGATTTATATAATTTAATTTTCAAAAAGATTAATTCTATCACCGTAATATACATGTATGCCTGACATTTATTCTTGGTCAAAATTACCAGTAAATGGGCTGACCTCTTCAGATCTTGTCTTTCCTTTTTACTTTAACCCCGTGTGACATCATTCTCTTCGACTGATAGCTCTCCACCCCCCAAACCACTTTGTTGGTAAGATTCCGTGGAAGTACTCGTCTGCTGCGGGTAGACCCGGGCTCGGACAGGCAACGAAACACGAAGACACCGACCAGAAACACCGCCATGATGGAAGAGCCAACGACTAGAAATACCAAAACATCCGGGTATTTCTCAAAGATGTTCTCACTATCTGGGGCAGTGCTGTTAGTCGGGTTCATCCTTCTCTAGGCAGGAATTTCTAAAGGATGAAAAAAGTAGATAGTAGAGGAAACTCGTTGACTGAAAGGAACCAGTTTGTACGGATATACTTCAACCTACGCACATCGCATGACGCTTTGAAATTTTCATGCTATACAAACTTGTGCTTGATACTTGTAGCTGAAAAAGCCTGCATGGTTTAGGAAACATCATTTTAAGTGTTTACTGCTAATGACCAATAATTTCATATTGACTTACTAACTAATGAAAATAAAGAACTTGGAAAATAAAATATTTATTGCATTATGGTAAGGTTGACAAAATTTGTTCACAGGCCAAATTCACCGCTTTTGTAGAAATCATAAAAACAATGTATTTTTATCAAATAATCACAGCCTATTTCACAATTTATTCAACAAGAAAGCTATGTGAACCTTTCAATACTCTAAACAATTCTCATTCACTTTTGAAAGTAAAAAATACATTTGTATCCTCTATTTATGTAAGAACTACGTGTACTTACCAATGACATGGGTTCCTTTGATTACAGCTGAAGAAATCTGCAATGTGAGCGGGTAACAGGATGTGTTGCCCAGCGATTCTAGGTCATAGTTACGGGTTGTTACCCTAACATTTAATTATGGATGAATTGTTTTCTGTCAGGGAGTTTTTATTGATTTAAATACTCTGTCGCAGGGGCTGTAACTTTTTTCTTCTGTGACATGATGTTACATGTATGTTTTTATTCCGCCTACTTTAATGGTGGGAAATGGATTATCCGACATGCTAGACTTCCCTTTTAATCTAACATTTTGTAATTGCCCTTAAGATAATGAATAAACGAGGCATAAATTTACGACGAATGAAAAAAACTTCACATTTGCAAAAATACATAAGTAGGTGAAATATTTCGTGTCTGTTCTTCATTGATCAATTCAATTATCTTCTAAGAAATCGATCAATTGATTTTCGCATCAGTGTGAATAATTCATACCTAAAATGAGAGGCAATTATTGACAGCTAACATTCTCACGCAAAAAAGTTTTATATAAAGTTGCTCTACTCCGGTAATTTGCCTCTTCAAAATCAAATTAAATTATGGTGGGTAATATCCCCATTTGAAAATATTTTATGTAACCTGGTTTTAAAGTTCCATTATGTTTGACTAAACCTATAAAGTTTTTTCATTATCATTCAATATCCTAGAAACACCTAATATTTCTAATTTCTTCTGAGCAGAATGTTTTTGGTATATTTACTATATACGTATACACATGTATGATCCGGATTCCATTGATACTTTACCAAAAATGAACATATAAATAAATACAAATTCAAACATTTTTTAATTTCAAATGATATTGTAGGAATGTACAGACAATGGGTGAATAATACTGATAACAACATTTAATGCATTCGGAACTGTCTTTTTGTAAGTTTTCCTAAAAAAATATGTTTCGTTGTAAACTCTAATCACAGAAAATAAATCAACTTTATATCAGGGACATGTTACGTCTTATTAATATAACAGATGCGCTATATAGCTGCACTGTGTTGGTTAATGTACACGTGAGTAGTATGACTAGCACTATGATTCGACAGGTTCGGTCACGTGTCGTATGATTTAACACGTTCAGTCACGTGTCGGCAGCACAAAGCACCATTGGACGGATTTGTAACAGTGTCCATGTTGGAACTGTATTGCACAGTCAGTATCACAGAATATTGAGGTCGCGGCCCTCTGATCCTCACCCCCTCCCGCTATGAGGATCGATCCCTCCCCGTGAGATGGCGTCTAGTCCCTCCGTAATAACGACTCCACCTTCCTCCTCATTAGGATGTCTTTATACTGGTTCCAAGTCTCGTTAGTGTATATGATTTTACTGGCTTCTTCAACGGACATGTAATCACGTTGCTACGAAGTAAAACTATGTTCAGTACTTTTGTGTACAAATGCAAAATACTCAGTATGTTATATAAGTAGTTGAACTTGAACATAGGAGGCATGTTGCAAAACCAAAATTCTTCACTAATAATGTATATTTTCTTTGAATCAAAAGTATACCGGTATATTGAAAGCTCATTTGAACATTTGATAAAAAAAATATGAATTCATCAGTAAGCATACAGAACGACAAATCTGGTTAGTCTATATCCTAAATACCAGTTCGGTCGTTCTTTATAAATACTTACCATAGTCTCGACTCGTAACATCGTGTTGTTCTGTGCGTGCTGTAGGAAAAACCGTTTACTAATACGGATGATTTCAGCACCATCGCTTATCTGTAAGCAAAGTTAACATACATCATTAGTCATCGACATCGTATCGATATTTTTTCGTTTAATTTGGTCACTTGTAAGCTTGTTTGGACTTATTGTGAAGATACACATTGTAGTTTACACGGAGCTAAAGCAGGCTAGCTTACCAGGCTGACTCCTTTCGGTTCCGAGGCGATAGGCGGATCTAAATGTTCCAAACCCTATACGAGAAGAGTTCAATTTTGAAATTTCATTTTTCTTCCCATATTTTGAAAATGTATCCTATAGTAATGAAATAAATATTTACTGTATCTTAACTTCTAAATTGATTGTTTTGCTGATAATTTTGTACAATTCATAATAATAGATTAGTATTGATTGAAGCTTTTTTTAATCATGTTTTGTTAATATGCTTATTCAGTTGATGTTCTTATATTAATCATGTACCTCCTTACACAACTTCATCCGACGTTCAAAATTTATCTAAATAGACATCTGTGATGTGTTATAACTAGTCTACTGCATATATAACAAAAAATTAATACACCCTCAACTATATATATATATATGTACAAAAAGTAGAGTCGATCATAGAAAAATAGCTTTATATTTACAAAGTGTTGGTGTTCTCGCTACAATTAATATGCATGTGCAAGATCTACGGTTGATATGTTGCTATATCTTTTTTTTTTTGCAGTGTTGTAAGTGAAAGATGAAATCCTTAATTAGTAAAAATTGTTAGAAAACTATTTTCAAGTTTAGCTTTATGTTCTATTGAAATAAAACTTTGACTGCATGCCTCCGCCAAGGGATCTATATGGAGGGGGAATAAGAATGTAGGCCATGTCATATTCCTTTTTATACCTTATCTTCCCAACAAAGATTAGATAGACAAGGCATTGTATACATAATCACAAGAAAATATTTCGATTCCCCATGTGCGACTGCATGTACATGTGCCTAAATGAAATCTATGGAAATACTGTAACGAACAGTATTCAATCTCAAAAGTCCATTAAACAATACACATTTTGGAGCCAAGTAAACCACTAGAGGTGGGATCAGTACCATGGAGGAGTTGGCTTCCCCTGAATAAAACATATCATCAGATGACTTCCCTTCATTAGTTCTTCGCGAAAAAAATCTTTACATGAATGAATCAAAACGTATGTCTAACTCCACTGGCAGAGGCAATGAGTCCTAAAAATTAACAGGCTCTTCTCACACAAGTGTTGCAAGTACAAAATTTACAACCACTCATCACGAAACCATCCTATACTGATAGTATAGCAACCCATTAAACTAGTACATATAAGTATATGTTCCTGCATAAGCTATAGGTACATTATCTACCGTACAATCTCACCTCACCAAAGGGGTCACGGTACAAACTGCTGAATTTACGGGCCACGGCATCCAGACCCTAGATTTCATGTGAATATACAAATTCATTAGTATTCACAACACACAAAAGTTCGGTGATCGATCACAATATTAGTGAAGCTGTGTAAAAAACGGTGATACAAGTGGGCAACAGAAGACTGTTGTCAGAAAGCTAGCAACAAAAAGACAAATGTTGCTGGAAAGCTGCAAGAAACTACAGCTCTCTCACAATATTCAATATTAACCTTTGGTCCGTTATTGGTGCTGTCTAACTGCTGCAACTAAAAGTGTTTACAGGTTATTTGCATTAGTTGACTAAAAACAAAGGTGTTCAAATCACTCTGCTTGGAGAAAAAATTAATTTCTCAGGATTGTTTTCAAGTTACGTGACTGATTGTTAAAAACATCTCTGTGTGGCACTTAACTAATCTTTTAGTAAGGAAAATAATTAAAACGTGATCGCGAGTTTCATGAATATTAATCGTCAAATTCACGCGCTTTGGAGTTGTTATACGTACAAAGATGTCGCCAGCAGTCAGGATGTCAAGCTGTAATTTCGTGGACCGTAATTTAGGTAGACAGGGCGTATGCTCCTTCCACTTTTTTCTTCTGATTTTGGCAGAAACAGCAGATTCAGCTTCAGTCTTCTCTCGTGTAAGGAACGTCCCATGTGGTCGAAATTCACTTGTTGCAGATTTCTCTCCATAGGATCTGGCAGACGGCAGAGCGTTAATTGGCGGGAACGATACAGTTCCATTAGAAGACGACCTATCGGAAACGCAGGTCTAGAAAAAGAAATTTCAAATATTCAGTACTTGAGAAACTATAAGACCTGTTTCGAAGAGGGTAATAATTTCTAATGTACTTAGTACCTACCGTTTCTCTCGGAGTTTCCTCTTCTATGACGTAATGCTCAGGTGCAATGTCGGCTCTAGATCCCCTCCCGCTCTTAGGATCATCTGTCTTAGGCTCAGCTAAAAGAAAAGAATTTTATAAATATATTTGAAAATAAACCAGAAATACAAATTTAGAGTCTTTGGTTTGTAATTTTTTTGTTTGGTTTTGCCTCTTCATAGAAAAAAACAGACCTGACAGATGTACATACAACATATATAAATCAAGGTTTAACAGACCTATGATAGGCGTTTTGATCAGCTTTGCCTTCCTTTTGATACTCTTGGCTTTGCTGGGGCCTTCGGGTACAGGCTGTACGGTCTCTGTTTTGGTTTCTTTGCTGTCTTTGACGGAGTCTTTGTCTTTCGAGCTTTCACTCTTGTTGTCTGCTTTATTATCGGTCTGAGCGGACGTTTTGTGACGTTTTGTTAACTGTCAATATTATCAAAATTCTTATGAATACTGTATATTAAATCACATGCTTTTTTAACAAGTAAAGAGAAACCTGTGCTTTTTGTATAACAATTTGTCGCCTGATCTAGCTTAAAAGATGCAGATATCAGTTGATTTAATTGTCTGTTTTCTGCCAAAAACAGCATCGGAAAACAGGATAATTACGTGCAAAAGGAAAACATTGCGTGTAACTGTGTAATAAGCTTAAGCACAACTTTAAATAATGAATATCATCAACCTCAAACGTTCGAAATAATAGCTTTAAGAAGATTAGGTATCTGATTGATTTATAATCAATGTAATGAATCATATATTATTTTTACACTTTACAAAATATTTGTTTCCCCAATTTTCAATCTAATGTCCTTGATCTCTGAGATACAAACATGAGTCAAGGTTACGGAACATACACTGTAAACAAATAAGCCATGGGTAACAACAAACAAAATAAATTCAAATAAAAGTTACAAAGTTATCGTTTTGATAAGGTTTAAGGATAAACACAAAGACAGCCATAACAAAATATGTCTCCTCTGGGGACAAATGATATAGAGGGAATGAGGTATGTTTCCATTCTGATAAAATGATTGTCAAACTATATTATAATTAAAAGATATTTCAAAGGCAGTTGTTAGTGAAATGATTTTTTTCTTCAAAATGGTATTAATGTTGGTGACTGAAGCTGCAAAATTTTACACATTCATGATCTTGTTAGATTCTGTACACATATCAGGAACGGCAAACCATGCATTCATCATAAACACGCTGGGTTAGTTTCTTTAACACCGTCTTACGTTAGACAGAAGACCGATTCCCTCAGAAAACTGGGTTGACCTGGCACTAAATTTGGACAGAGATTTAAGGTCAACCCCGAGGGTGTGTCCGAGCGGGCTTCTTAAGAAATCTGGCATCTGGGTTTATAGAAAGAGCACTTTTCTTTTAATGTACGGTCTTTGAAAGGGTATTGTTTAATTTACTAATTCTTTGTTTAACTTATGATTTTACGTTTGTTCATTGAAAAAAAAGATTGATAAAAACCTCTGTATTTTATTGTGTTCATAGTTTCATACCCACCTCTGGGAAAGAAATCTGATCCGCTCCCCGCTCGGCTTTTGCCTTACGTTGTGAAAACAGGGACCCCAACATTGCTGAAAACGTTAAAACGAGTTAGATCTACTCATCATTATTTAAGCACTCTAAAAATGGTAGACAGCAAGACATCAACGCATTCTTTTTAATTAAATTATAAGTACAATTGGTTTAAAAATAGAGAAAAATTATGCCAAATGCATGAATGGTGAATTTTAGCAATTTTTGTTTTAATTCATGAATAGTTACCATCAGCGTGACTAAATGTACGTCCCAATCCCAGCTCTTCTGTTTTCTGATTGGCAAATTTACTTTCATTTTGAACATCAATGACAGTTTGCATGCGCACAACTCGAACACGACCCTAAAAAATTTATAAAAATTTCATATAAATATTTTGTTATGTTGTCACTTAGGAGATTAATATTTAAAACTTTTTTAAAAATTTCTTTCTGTAACATACCGATTTGACAACATGTATCCAGGGCGTCCTATTGGTATCATGGGAAATAACTGCATCTTGACTAAAATAACAACCAAATATATCATACCTTTAGATTTAAACAACTAAGACCTCTAACATGTGTATTTTTGCATAACAGTAAATTAACTGCATCTAAATTTTTGAAAATTACTGTTCTTATCAAATTTTGTTTTGGTTTACATTAGCTACCAAAGAATTGGAAAATTTAGTTACCCATAGTATTTAAGTTCGATTGCGTCCGTATTTGTTAAAAACACTTCCACCGGAAATTCATAGAACAATTGCAATGTCCTAAAAAAGACATAAAAGATAATTGTCTTGCAAACAGGATGAAAAAAAAGTAAGTACTGTGTCATACATGCTCTCCACAGAGTATTTAAATTTTCTTAATCGCATTTGCTGATTACAATTCAGAAAATTACCTAAGGTATTCAATAGGAGGTCCTTCCAGTTTGTTTTGCAATCTCATCAAATCCTGAAATATTTTTAATTTAGGTATTTATTAACATCAAATAAAAAATAGAGTTGTTTCAACAAGCCTGACTTGTTCAATTGCCGTAACAATCTATATAAATCACTGTTAATTCTACTGATGTACTCACTGATCTGTGGAGAATGAGGACCTCTACATTGCCCTGCGTCACCAGGTGGTGTTCACGTGACCACTGCTCCTCCAGCTCCTCTAACTAAAGGAAAAACAGAGAATTGCAGTGAGGCATACTGATATTCAAAGGAAAAGATTAAAATACGGTGACAGATAAAATCTTTCAGAAGAAATTGTCATTTCAGTAACGTGAGAAAATAAGCAAGTGGAAATGGGTAATTATAGGGACATGGGAAATGGGATTACACTGACGCACAGAAAGCATCAAAGTAACACTCAAAGGATGTTCAGGTAAACAAGGGAATAAAAACTGACCTCATAGAATGTTCAGGGGAAAACAGAATATAAAAGTGGCGCAGAATGAAATCTTAGAGAATTTAGGTGCTTATATGACAAATAGAGAGATGTTCAGGGAAGGGGATAACAGCTACGCATTGAGAATGCCTAAAAAAAACGTGAAACTTCAGAAAACCGCAAAGGGATGAGGTGGACAGGGTTTTGCTGTAATGAATAGAATGCATTCATAAAACATGAGGATCATGACAGCTACATGTTCAGATGAACAAAGGACACAGAGAATGTTCAGGGAAATACAGAAAATTATAGTGAAGCGGAGAATGTTCAAAAAATTACAGTGGATTTCAGTTCGAAAGGGTAATTTTAAATTCAAAGCGAATAACACTCTTTCAGAGAATGTTAAGAGAATACAGATGATTTCAGTTACCTACAGTGATGTCCAGGAAAACAAATGGGTTTACAGTGATGCACAGAAAATGTTCAGGAGACTACAGAAGAACTACAGTGCCCTTCAAAATGTTCAGGGGAATGCAGAGAAATACAGTGACGCACAGAAAATGTTAAGGAGACTACAGGAAAACTACAGTGCCCTTCAAAATGTTCAGAGGAATACAGAGAAATACAATGACGCACAGAAAATGTTAAGGAGACTACAGGAGAACTACAGTGCCCTTCAAAATGTTCAGAGGAATACAGAGAAATACAGTGACGCACAGAAAATGTTAAATAGACTACAGGAGAACTACAGTGCCCTTCAAAATGTTCAGGGGAATACAGAGAAATACAGTGACGCACAGAAAATGTTAAGGAGACTACAGGAGAACTTCAGTGCCCTTCCAAAAGGTTCAGAGAAATACAGTGACGCACAGAAAATGTTTAGGGAAATACAGAGGATTAACTGTGACGCACAGAACGTGTTCAGGGAAATACAGGAGAACTACAGTGCCCTTCCAAATTGTTCAGAGGAATACAGAGAAATACACTAACTCACAGAAAATGTTAAGGAGACTACAGGAGAACTACAGTGCCATTCCAAAATGTTCAGAGCAATACAGAGAAATAGTGTCGCACAGAAAATGATCAGGGAAATACAGAGGATTAACAGTGACGCACAGAAAATGTTCAGGAAAATACAGAACTTCAGTGCCCTTCCAAAAGGTTCAGAGAAATGCAGAGAAATACAATGACGCACAGAAAATGTTCAGGGAAATACAGAGGATTAACTGTGACGCACAGAACGTGTTCAGGGGAATACAGGAGAACTACAGTGCCCTTCCAAAATGTTCAGAGGAATACATATATATTATTATAACAGTAACTTGATCCGAAGGGTCGTATCACGTCGAGTTGACAGGCGCGGATCATCAGATCTAACGAGACGCGAAGCGTCGAGTTTGATCTGATGATCCGCGCCTGTCAACGAGACGTGATACGGCTCTTCGGATCAAGTTACTGTTATAATGATAAATTTATTATATACCCCCTTATAACTAGCTAATTATAGCAAAATAAAACATTAGAGATCAATTGTATAATATTTGTCCATAAACAAAGCATAATAACAATGGACTTTTTAACGCGCAAAAAAAAATAACGTCATGTTTTTGCGTACTATATCATCAGTTTCAGAGAGTGGTGATGTGGATTCAGAAAACCACAGTGTGGTGATCCGGAAAACCGGATCAAGACGTCACGTGATTCCGTTAATTCTACAGTAAAATTGAGTGATACACGTTAGGTATAAAATAAATAGAAATACACTGACTCACAGAAAATGTTAAGGAGAGTAAAAGAGAACTGCAGTGCCATTACAAAATGTTCAGAGGAATACAGAGAAATACATTGACTCACAGAAAATGTTCAGGAGAACTACAGTGCCCTTTCAAAATGTTCAGAGGAATACAGAGAAATACAGTGACTCACAAAAAATGTTAAGGAGACTACAGGAGAACTACAGTACCATTCCAAAATGTTCAGAGGAATACAGAGAAATACATTGACTCACAGAAAATATTCAGGAGACTACAGGAGAACTACAATGCCCTTCCAAAATGTTCAGAGGAATACAGAGTAAAAAGTGATGCACAGAAAATGTTCAGGGGACTAGGAGAACTATAGGGCCCCAAAATGTTCAGGAGAACACAGAGAAATACAGTGACTCACAGAAAATGTTCAGGGGACTAGGAGAACTGTAGGGCCCCAAAATGTTCAGGGGAATACCGAGAAATACAGTGTCGCACAGAAAATGTTCAGGAGACTACAGGAGAACTACAGTTCCATTCCAAAATGTTCAGAGGAATACAGAGAAATACAGTGACTCACGGAAAATGTTAAGGAGACTACAGGAGACAGGAGAACTACAGTGCCCTTTCAAAATGTTCAGAGAAATACAGAGAAATACAGTGACGCACAGAAAATGTTAAGGAGACTACAGGAGAACTACAGTGCCATTCCAAAATGTTCAGAGGAATACAGAGAAATACAGTGACTCACAAAAAAATTTCCGGAGACTATAGAAGAACTACTGTGCCATTCCAAAATGTTCAGGGGAATTCACAGAAATAGTGTCGCACAGAAAATGTTCAAGAGACTACAAGAGAACTACAGTGCCCTTCCAAAATGTTCAGGGGAATACAGAAAAATACAGTGACGCACAGAAAATGTTCAGGGGACTAGGAGAACTATAGTGCCCCAAAATGTTCAGGGGAATACCGAGAAATACAGTGTCGCACAGAAAATGTTCAGGAGACTACAGGAGAACTCCAGTGCCCTTCCAAAATGTTCAGGGGAATTTACAGAAATAGTGTCGCAAAGAAAATGATCAGGGAAATACAGAGGATTAACAGTGACGCACAGAAAATGTTCATGAAAATACATGAGAACTTCAGTGCCCTTCCAAAAGGTTCAGAGGAATACAGAGAAATACAGTTACGCACAGAAAATGTTCAGGGGAATACAGAGAAATTATAGTGAGTATTGGTAAATGTTCAGGGGAATACAGTAGCTGCAATAATGTAGCCCTCTCCCTTTTTTTGGGAGAGGGCTACAAATCCTTAGGATCTCCGTAATGGTGCAAAGCGGGAGCGATTCACTCCCGCACGGATTTCAGCTCAAATTGTCAGTAAACGACTATTTTATTTATACGTCTTACCTGAACTTCCAAAATGTAGTTATGCCAGACATAAACCGATCCAAAAATATACAGAACAATCCATCTATCCGTATTTTTCGTGTATGTCAACGTCGTAACTTAAATTTATCCGCCATGTTTACTGACCTTGACAGATTTTATTTTGGGACAGCCAATGAGATTAAGGATCTATAGGGAGCAGATTTCTTTGGAATTACCTTATTTGCTGTATTGAGTTATTCTAAATTTCATGCGCAAGTCTCAGTACGTCACGCAAGAACTGTCATGGCTGCTGAAGTTAACACACAGATTTATTTTACATGGTTTTCGCGTTTAACAAGCTATGATGTCGACAGTAAATAAAAATTTCGTCTTATTAGAAGTAAGTTGATTGTAAAAACAATTTATTCTGCCTGTGGTCGCCCGTATTTGAAAAATATTTTTACACCATTACGGAGATGCTGAGGAATTGTAGCCCTCTCCAGAAAATATCAGATAAAAAATCGGAGAGGGCTACATTATTGCAGCTAGGGAATACAGTAGAAATACAGTGCATGCCGAAAATAGGGGAACGTTGACGCACATAAAATATTCCGGTGACTATATGAGAAACGTAATTCTTGTCGAATATAGAGAGGAAAGACAAATTTCAGGAGACCACCAGAGAAATACAGTGACGCATGGAGAATGTTTAGGATAACAGGAGAGATTGCAATTGTCAAACAGAACACATTCATCAGTTCATTGGATGATAAATACATTGAAGAATGATCGATTTGAAGTGTAGAGGTACTCAATATTAATGTTAGTTTATCAAAAAATAATCTAAACAATATGATTTTGTACATCTGAATTTCAAAATAGTGCTCTTAATAACTTTTTGAAATGATTTTGTTTAGGAATTTGTTTTTAGTTCGTTGTTACTTCAACAATTATGTTTCAAAACTAAGGAATGCTTGATATAGAGTTTAAAACATTGTACAGATAATAACTAAACCAATGCAGGCTGCATTTAAGTACAGCCATTAAAGTACTTCAAAAATATCAGGTACCTATTTTTTGTAATGACATCTTTTGATAGTTTAAGCTAAAAGGTCAGGAGCAATAAATTTTAGATAAATTGAATAATCTACGTCCGTATTCAAATCTTTCGTTAATCAGTATTCTATTCAGCCCTTTCCTATATATGAAAACAACAATCTTAATAATTAAGTAAAATGTCTTTACATATTAGAATAAGACATCCTCTTTGTGTTAATTAATTGATCATCAGTATACTTACATCAGTTGTCGTTCCTTTGTTGATCAGCCCTTCCGTTCGAGTGACCTTTCCTTCGGATAAACTGTACTCTCTCACTTTCCGTACTGTAATGTACAAATATATCTATTACGTTTAATCCGTACTTTGCGGATTGTGGTATTATTTTCTCTGTTTGCTTAGCTTTCAAATGATTTATATTTTGTAGGCTCCAGTTGACTAATCAAGTCTTGAAGTTTATTCCTAGGTTCTTTAATATCTTCATGTAACAATGTCATATCAAAAAAGAATTCCAAACAAGTTATAATTTAAACTGCAGTAAAATCAATGCAAGATTGTACCGCAAAATTTAAATCTTACAAATATTATGAAAACTAATAAGATCTTTCATGGAAGTTTGTATATTAACATGATTAACTTTACAGATTTCACTTGTTTCAACAAAATGTTTAATGACACTACCTTTTCCCGTCAGAATATAGTAAAATCTCTCTGGCTTCTTTCCTTGGTACGCCATGATTCTGTTGGAGTCGTACCTATCATTCAAAGGCAAAATTATTATCGTACACCCCTTATAGGAATAGGAATGTTAATATGTCAAGTCAGCTATAAATAAATGTATCAATTACTTCTCATATCCAACCACCCTCGCCAGATCTTTCTCTTTTTCTACCGGAAACAAATGATTGAAAGCTTTGGTAGCCCGTAGCACCCACATGACCTAGAAATTAAATAGAAAAATATTATTTTCCTATATGAATAAGATTTCTTTGCTATTTTCTATTAATTCAAACAACTAAATCCTTGAGTCATCTACCTTTGCCAGGTCCTCTTCCGTCCTGTAGGCTGGATGAGTGACCAGAGCTAACTCCATATCAAAAGCCAGCTAATGGGAAAAAAATGAGTAAACATGTCAAGCACTCGATTTCAAGACTAATCTGCGGGAAAAATACAAAAAAAGTACAGGTAAGTGGTATAGAAACTAAATGATCACCGTATCCTAGTATGCGTACCGAGGATCGCTGGGGCGCCTCCACCTGCTCCGACTGGTCCTGAGCTTTAAGGCGCCTCAGTGCCATTCCTGCAACTGGCTTCTCTTCTTTGAAATATCTACAAAAGTACGATTTATTACCTTGCAAAAGATTACACTGAATTCACAAGTTTACGCCACCTAATTTTGTACAGACACATAATCCAGTCACCTTCTTTATAATCATGTTCAAAATTAAGGTTTTGTAAATTCCCGCCGTTTTCATGCATTTAATAAAGGTGACAATATGTCTTGTTCATAAAATAGGAATGTTGAGCACTGTTGGTCTTGCTGGTATTTTAACAATTGTTTTGGATAGACCCTGTGATATACTTACTTCCGCCATTTTATTGCAGCCCGGAGGACCGGGCTGCTCTATACATATAAGTTTAAGTGTTGGTGTATGGGGATTGGGGCGGGAGTAGTTATCCAGAATTAAAGGTTTTCTAAACATTGAAAAGATTGCTAATCAGAATGTTCTTTCCTTTATAAATTAGGAGATACATAATATATTTACTTCCATAAAGTGAATCTGTAAAAATATGTATGTTTTTCATATTTCATATATAAAAATTACTTATCATCTACTATAGAAAAAATGACATGTCCCTTTTTTTAGAACATCGAATTTTACTTCTCGCATAAAAACGTACTCTGCACAGTTCGTGTTTTATATTCGGAAATTGAAAATTACAATACATTTTTGAATATAGGGGATGCATGTGTCTAACTTCAATTTATATTTTATGCAGCCAACATTTACTTGAGGAATTGAGCAAGTTTAAAATTGTATCATTTTTGATTTTTATACTATGAGTTTTCATTTCCGCCACTATCGTCTCCATCAATTAGACGCATGTCTTTTCACACATATCAAAGCGGTTTGATGATCAAGACTTATTTCCATTGTTTACTTTATATAATTCCCGGGCGACAATTGATGGTTACATCAATGTTTTCTTGTATGTCTTGGTTTATGTTTACTTTTGCCATGTGATATACGCATTTCCGTCTTGTAATTTATTTACTTTCGGCTAGTGATATACTCATTTCCGCCAGTTGAAATACTAACTCCCGCCTTGTGATACACTTAAGTTACTTCCGCCATGTGGTATACTTATTTCTGCCTTGCGATACACTTACTTCAGCCATGTTATATTTTTTACTTCTGTCTTGGTTTATATTTACTTCCGCCATGTGATATTTTTACTTCCGCCTTGTGATACACTCACTTTTGCAATGTGAAATACTTATTCCCGTCTAAATTGTGATATACTTACTTCCGCCTCGGAAGATGGGCTTTGTTCATTATCTGAATCATCAGCAAGGCGTGGTGAAGTTTGTCTTCATTCTGAAATAGAAGATAAACATGGTAGTATATCAAAAATAATGTTTAATGCATTGTATTATGAAAAAATTGGTGCTAAAAAATACAAAGAATTATTTCTTTCAAAAATAATATAGCATGAATGTTCTAGATTCTTTCGGACTTTTTTTTTACACCATGTTATAATGTTTTAAAAGTGCAATCAAAATACATGATTCTCACCTCGATGAATGTTATCTCTAAGTATATATGGCAAGGTATCGTACGAAAATTCCGATATTGGCGTATTCCAAGAAGCATCATCCATGCAAGTTTGGTCACCGTATTGCTTAAAATTTTTTTGGAATGGACCTACTTTAAAACTTAAACCTTGTTACTCGTTCAGGAAATGTAGGTCAGACCCAGACTAATAATGTACAGCCTTGTATATTCATTGTCCATGCAAGTTGGGGAGTAGGCAGACAGGATGACTGGTATTATGGATTCTCAGCTGTATCGGCATTGCGAGTTTGGTTCAGATAAGGACAGAAACTGGAGAATTGCAAATCATCCTAAAACTGATCTAACCTGCTCAAGAACATGAACTTGGTCTTTCTTTTTTGGCTTAAATGCATCTGAGACCTAATACTCGCGATGAAGCATCATAGAAAACCTAATCATTATAGACAAAAAGGGTTACAAGAAAATAAATATGCTCCAAAAACTTTAACCCGGAACGTCGACGCCATTTGAAGGGCATAAGCTTCCTTGAATTATTTGCAATAAGTTTTATTAATTAAGTAATATTATATACTTCACTCCATCCATTGAGCTATATAATACACCTCAGTAACATATGTACAGTTAGTAGAGTACATTGTTAAATTACGTACATGGATTACACAATCAAATGGGATTAAAGACGATTAAGTATGTGGTGTATATCGTGTATAATCACTGATTATTTTCCTAGATAAACAAAAAAATTAAACATATATACAGTTACAAACAGTGCCATTATTTTTAACTGCCTAAAGTATCGTTAAATGATCTTTTGTGGTAGAGTAGTACGCCCTCGTATATGGTAGGTGTATGAGATTTCCCTTGTATATTATCATTTTTACAAGAATGATCTCCTACTGGTTAAAATTGCTTATCCCGAATTCTTCAGAAAACAAAATAGTTTGTGTTTTGTATAAATATCGATGTGCTCAATATTTTCAAGGAGGTCCAAAAAACCCATGGGTAAATTTCATTTATAAAATTTTAACCTCTTGTGGGTTCTCTAACATTTGGTATGAACAAAGTTCTATTGACAGAAATTGGGTACTTGCAGCAGTGAAGCAAAGATTAAGAGATCAATTTATTAAAAAATGCATAGTGACATTAATAATTCATCAAAAGGTCAAATTTACAAAATTTTTAAGAGTGACTTTGGATGTGAAAAATATCTAAGTATCTTACCTAGTAAACTCCAAAAAATACTAATAAAATTTAGAACCCCAAACCACCACCTCCCAATTGAAACTGGTAGATGGTCAAATATTCCATTAGATGAACACTCTTAAAAAAGTTTTACTTAGTAGTCATTTTTTACTTGAAATAACAAAGATAAGTAATAGATAATTACTAAGCATTTACTTAAAATTTAAAATCAATTACTGAAATATATGTCAATTACTAGATTCAAATGTTTTACTTGATTTTTGTATTTTAAAGAATTGTTTTACTTACACACTAAAAAGTTTTACTTTGTAATTTATATTTACTTAAATTTGCGTATATAAGTAATAACATTACTTGGTCTTTACTTACATTTTACCACTATTTACTATATAATTAATAATTTAATGCCCCCGTAAACGAAGTTTCGGGGGTATATAATTTTTGTCGTGTCCGTCTGTCTGTCTAGCTGTCGCTATGTTTGTCTGTTTATCTGCAGAAACTTTAACCTTGCCCATAACTTTTGATTTAGTGGAGCTATGACTTTCATATTTCACACGTGTATTTCTTGTAACAAGACCTTTCTCTGAGTATCACCAAATTTTACCTTGACCTTAAAGTTTGACTCACTTATACACAAAAAATCCAAACTTATTCTTTATCCAAATCTTTTGAACAGTAAATACCAGGACATTTATACTTCACATATATATTTTTTGTTGAAAGCTAAGAACATTCATTGAATACCAACAACTATGAAATTTTGACCTTGACCCTGGAGATTTCCATCCTTGTGAAAAAAAACTTTAACCTTGGCCATAACTTTTGAACGGTAAGGAATAGTGTTTTCATACTTACATATATGTAATCATTTTGAGAAGACCATTCATAGGATTCCAAGAACTTTGACCCTTTGACCTTGACCTTGGAGTTTGACCCACTTTTAAAAAGCAAACCTTGACTGTATCTTTAAAAGGATAAGGGTTAGTGCATTCATACTTCACATAGTTACCTTTCTTAGGGTACCACCAAATCTGTCCCTTTGTCCTTGACCTTGGAGTTTGACCTACATTTCAAAATTGGTAACCTTGACCATAACTTCTGAAGGGTTGAGGCAAGTGTTTCCACATTTCACATATGTATTTTTTGTGGCAAGACCTTTCATTAGATACCAATAACCTTGACCTTTTGACCTTGGAGATTTCAAGAAATCCCAATAATTTAAATTTGCATATAAGAAAAGTTTAACCTTTGCTATGTTGCCATACAGGGGCATAGGTGTTTCACAAACACATCTTGTTGAATTGTATTAATTAATTTACTTAAAACAAAAATTTTTTACTAAATCAAGGAGAATTCAGATCAGTATTTACTTAAATATGGTAGTCTAATCATTAATTGTCTGTGAGGAGGAGTTATCTTTCTTCTAAATATACCTTCATGTGAAAAAAAAGTCACACTAATAAAAATGCGAAATTAAGTACTTGAAATGTTTAACCATTTTTAAAATGGTCCTTAAAAAGATACAACTTATTCAATTTATAAGGCTTTCGAATTTGGAATCAAATGTTTTATTGTTATATATAATAAAATAATTACAAAGAAATTGGCAAAAGAAATAGAAAATATAATTGTTTTAAGTAGATTTCTTCTATTAAACTATTCAGAGGGCCCAATTAGGGAACTCAAATAAAGAAATCTGTGAGTAGTACTCACATGTTAGAGGGTCGATACCTTGCAGTGTTTCTAGTAAATAATGTCGATTTTAGTAAATATGATAAGTATTTCATTTACTTAGTATTCTTCTGAGTAATAAATATTCTAGATTTTGATTAATTTCAGAATTACAAATTTACTTAGTAATAATTCATAAAATTTAGTAAATAGAAAGCATATTATCTCTAAATTAAGTAATAATAATTTAACAAAAATGAGTAGTTCATTTACTAACTTAAAGTAATACAATTCCTATGGTATAAGTAATTCTATTGATACTTAGTAAATCATTTTATAAGTAAATGAATTCATCCTTATTACTAATCATGTTTACAATTACTAACTATGATAGCCATTTACTTGCTATTCTGACTAAATGGATTACTAATAATTACTAGTTTTTCTTAATATAATATCTTATTTTAAAAACAACAAGTAAAACTTTTTTTAGAGTGAAAGAGTTTGTAAATTGTATAATACAGTGCAAAGAGAAGACGAATTTCATTTCATTTTAGAATGTAAAATATTAAATAGTATGAGAAACAATATTTTACATCCAGATTTTGTAAAACGCCAAATACACTTAAGTTTTGTGAAATTATGACAACGACAAATTTAAAATCTTTAAAAAACCTTTGTATATTTATATCTAAAATAAATGACACCGTCTGTCCTCCATAATTCAAATGCTACCATACCTTCTCTTTTTTTATTCTTTTTTCTTTGTATGTTTATTGTTATACTTTGCACAAATGTTATGCCTCTCATTTATGCTGTTGTATCATAACTATATTTATTATTTTTCTTACAATTATGACCACTAATTTATATATTGTACCTCATGTACCACTGATGTTGGTGTGAGTGAAATAAATGAACTTGAACAACTAGAGGGTCACTGTGAAGTAAGGATAGAGGCCTGTTTTATGCATGGAGTAGACAGTTCTTTATTTATTTAATCATTAATTGACATTACCTTCCAACTTTTCCTAAATCTCTTTCTGATGTCTCCAACATCGGTTTCAGCAATAATCTGTAATAAAAATGCAAAATATTTGTATTTACTCGCATGTGTATGCGTAATAATATTGGAAAACTACATGACAAGAATTTTTTTTATGAAAAAACAAACTTTAAATGAGACAGACTTCAGAGAATTATAACTGGTTATAGCGGAATGTGTGTAAAATAAAAATGAATCAATTTGTTTATTTATTTATTTTTTTTTTTTACAAGGTATTAATAAATTATTTTCCATTTTCATTTAGTTCGTTGTAACTGTCCAATAAAACTAATTGATTATTTCTTGTCTGTTTTCCTAAACTTCTCATATCTTAACATTTCCCACCATTTGTTCATTATTTTAAAATATTGCATCCGCCTTGTAGAGAGACAATAAATTCTCTTGATGCTGTATTGATGATCACAACCATTTACTGACAAAAAAGTTCATCGGGATCTTGTCCTCTGGAGCGTTTACAGATCAAATATTTAACATTGTATTGATTTAGAACACATTTACAACATGTTGAAGATAACCGTCCTTTCAAACACTTGAGCAAATGGAATGTTTTAAAATAAGAAACCACATCCAATAAAAATCTCTTATATCAATACACAAGCAAGATACTTCTATACAAAAAATTACAATAATTTTCGGCATTGAAAAGGGAAAATGCAACGCGGCTAAAGAAACAACCTGCTGGTTTTAACATTTTTTCTAAAACTTTTCAAAACTGTGCAGCTATACACATGAAGAAGCGATCTCTTGAAAAACTCGCTTAAGTAATTATCATAGAGCAAATATTTAAATTCTTAATTGGACAATACGGAAAATGTAAATACTGAACATTATTAAAAGCCGTAAAAATGTCGATAATTTATGCACATTCTTCATTGTGTGCTCCCTTTGCTGAAAAGGCTCTCAAATAAATTTTAAAAAGTTTGTACAAAACATGTCGTTTAAAAAAAATTCATAGGAAAAAAAGGCTGTAAAACGCAAAGCAATGCCTTGCATGTCATTATTTGAGATAACTACATGTAACTTTAATAATTGTTGGAATGAAAATTAAATTTCCATTTAGTTTTCCACAAAAGAGAAGACAGTGTACTGAGGCAATAGATTCCAATTGTTGCCATAGACGACCAATAGCTATCAAAATTACAATTCAGCCATATACTTTTTTAAAAAAATATATATTTAATTGTAATCATTTATTGACAATTCTAAAGTGAGTTTCCTAGCTATTCTCCAAAACGGCATTTTCTTTACCAATTGTTTTGTTATAATGCACTGCTAAAATTATTGATCTTCCTATGGAGGTAGTTGATTGTATTTTAAAACTTCAAAGTATCAATCCGCATTAATTGGAAAACAAAACAGAACATTTAGTTATTATGTTTATTAATTTACTCAAAAGTCTAGACGTTGTAACAATGGGGTTAATGGATATGAATATACAGGACTAAAACTTTTTTCAATAAGTGTGATACACTAGGCATGCTTGGGGGATTTATATATCAACATTTCCTTAAACCAGAATTATATAGAATACAACTGTTTATATATCAAAAATATTTCAATTACAGACTTTCCAAGTACTTTTTATTGAAAATGCATTGAAAACCTACCCGGATTTTCTCTTGTTGCTCGGGGTTCATGTTTTTTAGCAGCATGCCGATGTCAGCCTTGGGTTTTACCATCGAGTTCACCTCCTCAATCCTGCTATTGACGGTTGTAATTGGGTTCTCATCTGGAAGAGCAATATTAATTTTTCTGCTTTTAGTAACAAACAATTCTTTTTCACGTTCGAATCCCTCGTGTAATAACCAGTTATGTTCCATCTCAAAGACGCCGATTTGTTCCAGCTTCTTATGAGCTGTTTCCGTGTCATCTCTGTAGTCGTTAAGGTAGTCCGACTCATCACTGTCGCTCTCGTGTTCCGTCCGGACTTCCGGTTCCGTCGTTCCTCTGGGGTTTGAATCCATTTGAGATGCTAGTCTTGTTGTGGCACTAACGTCTCGTGCCTCGACATCAAGGTCTAGATCGACCTCGGGTTCCAGCCTCGGTAAACACAGAGGCAATGTTTCTTTGCTCTCTGTTTTCTGTATCTTAGACATCTTTTTCCGCCGACTGGAGTCTATAAGCGTGGTATGATTTCTATTTAATCCTTCCATGGACATACTTTTTCCCGATTGCATCAGGTCATATTGTGTGAATGCTTTTGGAAGGTTCAGATTACTATGGTAAGCACGCCGAGTTTTACCGACATTCATTCTGAATTTTTAAAATTTAAACCTGTTCAGTTAAAATTTCACAAAAGATAAAATATTCCTCATGAGCGTCTTATTTATCAACACAAGAATATCATCCTCACGCTAAATTTGCCTTGTTTCTGTTTGTTTCGTTGAAATCTATATACGCTATAGTGACACCTGCCTGGCACTGCTTCTAATTGTACACTCCCGGATTACATACATGTAAGTATATTATTTAAACATTTCAAACCCATAGTGATCCGGATTAGCCCTCGTATTGCAGTAATCCACTCAATATTCTATCCTTATTGATTATCAGAAACCTAATACATATACCCACTCAGTGAATGGGTACGCTTAATTCAAATTTTATTTGAACAAGTCGGAGTTATTCTGGGTGACCAGTCTTTATAATTTATTTCTCTTGCGCTTTCTAATCAGTTTCTGTTTGCATTGCCTGTATTTAGACGATAACATTAACGAAATTAAAACGAGGGAGAAATATGGTAATTTAAATCGTGGAGACGAATTCCTGCACGTTAAGTATTTATTAACAATTTATTTAGATGGCCTGATTGAGTATCGATAAAAACTTATTAATACTTATCTGCCAGCGATATCGATCCATATAATAAGTTTCTCATTTCGTGCAACTATTTATCTCTCAAAAATCCAAATTGAGCAAACACAATTTGTTATTCAGGCTAAATCGTCGAGAGGCGAGGGATATTTATGTACACCTGAGATGGTGTATAAAATATTCAGTTCCATTGATCTCCAGAACACGTCATATTTCTCTTATTAACTGCCACCCAAACATGCCAAAGCAATTACACCGCTGATCATAAAAACAGATTAAATTCTAATATTTAGAATCACTTCATCTAACAATATTTAAACACCGGCACACTCTGTAAAACCCGTTTTCAAGGTTGACATAGATTTTAAGGCTCTTTGGTAAATTGTTTAATTTGATAATAAAAAAGGTCCTTGTAACACGAGTTGGTTAAAAGTTTTGGGAGCCTGGTCGCTGGAGACTTATCCGTGAAGCTGTTATAGTTAAGTGGTGAGTAAACACGAGTGAAGTGTGAGTAGTCAAAAATTTATGGACCTAACCACACGAGCCACTTTCCGTAATATGGAGGGTAGATTTAGTGTCCGGGATCAAATTCCAATTACCGTCCTACGGAGGGGGCGGTGTATTAAACCTCGACAGGACTCAAAAGGAAATTCATTTGACTAGAAGCTTCTCACAATCCGCGTTTTTAATAAATGACTGAATACCATGTTTGTTCGATTTGTTGACTGATTTTATCTCAATCTGATTCTTTTCAAAATTTCAGTATTACCAAACAGCTCGAACCGTTATTCCTAATTTGTAATGTATCTTCTAGCCAAGGGTTTCTGAAGATCTCCTGCCTTCAATTTTTTTTCCAGAGTTCTGAACACACCCAAGTCGGATACATCAATCTCGGAAATGAAAAACGCAAGTAAACAACGATCCGTAAGATAACATTCAATTCTATGAATAGCCATGGTGTCATCCAATATCTTCTAAATATGTGATTAAGAATCTATAATGAAGCTTCTGATTTGTTCTATACATAATAAATAAACATAACTCAATTATTGCTTCTTAATTTTAAAAAAACTTCGCTTTTTAACACGGTCTTTATTTCTGGCGATGACGCCCTTTCTGATATATTCGAGATCACATGTAAAACAATTAATCCCGTCTTTTGACTTCATATTTATGAGGAGAGTAGCCAGAAACCCTTGGCTATTTTTATGATCCTTTTTTACGACAGTAAATTGCTGCTATATCCCCCTATTTGATTGAGTTCATTACTTCATTATCCTCTGTTATGCATCCCCTGTGTAACCAACTCGGATGAGATGAAGATAGAGTCTGCCTTAACGAGAAATGGCTACGTCAGCTAGATATTTTATAGCGCGAACATTTTATTGAATTAAATGTTTTTCCTTCATTTGAAAAATGGTTTAGACAGACGGTGAGTTACGTATACTAACTCAAAATTCATTGCCTAACTGAATTGAAGGATTGATAAGAACAGCAAAAGACAACTCATATGTTATATTAGTATATTTTAGGGTGTTGAACATCGTACATTGAACTTAAAGCTTTGTAGGAGAACCACCGTGTGGGTGACGGAGAAAGACAAAGGCATCTTTTACATCCTTCTATCTTTATACTACAAGGAAACATTAATAAATACTTTTAGCTGTAATCTTTTTTTTAAGTTGCAAAGTATTCCAGGAAATAATTTTCATTCATCTCGAGTTTTAAATTGATTCCTCCCTTTTTACCCAGAAATCATAAAAACAGAAATCAAATTGAATTTAGCATAAAACAAACTTCCTGTGATTTATCAAATCACTTTGATCCCTGTTGAAAATGCCCTGCACAGGCAAAGGTCATGTCACGAAACTTAGAACTACAATAAATTCAGCCTTCAAAGTGTGACCTTGAACTAAAATCTAATCAATGGTTTCAATGACCCTGACCTTTCAGATGCTATTTATATAGGGTCAAGGTCAGAATTTATCACCTGTCTTAATACAAATAATAAGAGTATTACGTTTTGAAGATCAGATGAACATGTACCTAAAATTACATACTGTGCAAAAGGTGATGAACTGACGGAGGAAAATATGACAATTTTCCCCTGAAAAACAAGGGATGAGAAAGGAATAAATGGTAAAGAAGTTACTATCAACAGTGATTCTTTTTTTCTTCACATTAAATCCCGATCTTTTAAAAAGTGTTCACTAATAAACACCATGGAAAAGGTTGCGAAAACCAGAGTATAAATTGGCGTTTTGATTTGTGATATCGAGGTTGTAATCGGTAGGATTCCTTAAGTGTTCAAAACTGTGTTGGCCTTCATTCGAATCCAATATACTGTATTCCCACAAGTTTTTATTAAAATAGAAAATTTGGTGTTATGACCAAATTTTCTATTTTAATAAAAATTTGTGGGAAGACAATACGCATGAAATGATAGAAAATTAAAAATGTTAAAAGAAAATATATCCAGGTCTTCGTTGATATCGATAACGTTTCTGTATGTTGATTTAGATAGTCATATAGAAGACAAAAGTCTTCGTTGATTTACTGCATCATTCAACATCTCCAGTTAAGGAAATCACTCCATATAATGGTAAGCCAGTTGATCCTTTAATTCCTTTTCGTTTCCCATTTCTCCCCCGGCAGTATCGAAAGGTTATTCATTCTTGTCAAATGTTACCATCCTCTTTTTCGACAAAGTTTAATTTTTGTCTTTTGGCGCTGCTTATGAAACAATGGACCTAATAACATGGCTTGCCTTATGCCTTGCATAAAAGTTTCTAAGTTTCTAAGTAAATTCAAGTATATTCCGATCTCAATGATACTTTAATAAATAAAAATAAAGAAAAAATAGAAAATATTGCCTGTAGTGGAACTTACATGTATCCCCGAATAAGAAGTCGTGTCTGAATTGCATACTGCGCAGCATCCGGTAGGCGGCTGATGTGGAAGCCATTTTGTTTCTGTGTCCGAAATCAAATCTCCTAATCTTCAGTTGGGGATTCCGACCCCCTCATTGGGATGTCTGCTCTGAAATAATTGATGCCTTTTTCTAATCTGAATGGAACTTTGTGAATGTGTCTTAATCCAAAATAAATGGGGACACGTAACTCAATGGACTACATTGTACTTTGATGAACAGAGGGACTTTAACAATTGTTTACGGAAAGTTGAGAAAAAGTTCTCCGTGAAATATGAGCCACAAAGATTAAGTTCCTAAAATTGCCCACAGACAGATTCATTATTTATTTCTTCACGCAGCCTTTAATTGGACAAACAATAATTGCTCGGTCCCAGTAAACCCTTATTTAGTAATTTACATTTATTTCTTTTTCTCACGTTGGCAGTAAACCTTTTTCAAAATGAGACATAAAAATTGCAGTTTTGAAAAACTTTTTAAAAATCATATACTTTATCGATAGAGATATATCGTTTATATTTCATTAAATTTTTCAAGCCAAAATGATCAACTGAGCTGATCTAAATAAGATATCTCTGTCGATAAAGTTTAAAACAGTTGCAGCAGCCCTTTTTTGGCTGTCGATTGAGGATCACATTAAGTTAAAATAATAACAAATTTGACTGTCCCCTAAAATACTAAGTAAGTTAAAACATACATGTACACTATCCGTATAAGCTATCCATAGTTTGTGTGCATGGGCCCCAGAACAAGTGAAAACAGCAATATACATTAATGAAAGTACCACCCTGTTATATGAAAACCCTGGTCTGAGTTCTAAATCTACAATCCATCAATGCTAGGATAAGTAGCTACTCTAAAACCTTAATTGAAAAAGGGGGAAACTTTTCACGTGCCAACTGATGAACGACTTTTTCATTAAGAATTTCATAGTCTTCAAATTAATCCTCTGGACAAATATCACGTTATAAGTCTTCACACTTCCCTTGACTGCCTTTGGAATTCGATACCCCGGTGGTTTAAGGAACTTTCATACTGTGACAATACTTTTCGACAAGTCTGGTGCCTTTGTAGGTAGATCAATATCTTTTCTGTCACCCTATATTTTTAGTAATTTAAAAAGGCACTTGTCTTACTATTTTATATAATATTGATTATGTGAACATTTGTACCTAAGTGGCCAGTATATGTACATTTGATATAAGATATAAGGTAACGACATTACAATTTTAAGGCAATTTCCAAGTACGGAAAGTTGGCAAAGTGCGTTGTCTATTGCAATTATAAAATAAACAAGTTAATTCTCTGGCCAAAAACGCAAGACACTTGAACAAAATCAATGCAGATTAATGGCCCTGTTACAATCTCCTTGTATATTAAAAGTTGTTATTAAGTTGTTTGTCAATGATAGGTGTAACACGGCAATATATTGGAAGGTTAACCGTATACTTACTGATTGGTAGAAATCTAGTCCGTTAATGGTTTGGAACAGTCTCAGCAGCATTGAGTCTACATGTATACAGACACATTTCAAACAAGATACTAAAGCCCACAAAAGCCAGATGCCTGTTTATGGGTGCGTTCATTCTTTAAAAAAAATCGAATGTTGTTAAGGAACTGTCAGTTGTATCTATCGAGTCTTTTCAAGGCTTTTTAAACAAAATAATTGAGGGTATTTTTCAACAATTATAGGACTTTAATTTATTGAACTTAAGAATTAGCATTATCTGGCTCCCATCAATGGGGGAGTGTAAATTTTAAATCCAGTGAGAGACATTTAATCTGTGACTGAATTACTCTACCGGACCTTCACTCGTCCACTGATTCCTAGGTCTGGGTTCATTTTAAGGTAGCTCATATTGCATGTTTGTATAAACTTCAATTCTTATATATTCCTTTTTAAAGATTCTTTAAATGAACATAAAACTTCCTTGTTAATAAAACTTAACTTATATATGCATCATTTAAACAGATGTACACAAAACACTACTGGAAGTAAATACAGATCTTGATCAGTGTACAGGATTCTCAGTAAATGGTTTCTTAATCTAGCTCTGTCAACAAGGAGTAATCAAATTAACATCGCCTCGTAATACTAGCTACATGTACATGTAGGACTATATTCCTTATATACACTGTACTATGTAATAAATGTACTTACATCTAACTCACATAGGTGTGCATTAATGTATCCTATGATCCATTTTGCTTGATCATATATAACTCTTATCTCATAAATTACATAAAATTCATTTATCTCCCGACAATAAATCTCTTTTTGACACAGTGTTTGTGTCGATATTTTGCCTGATGACTTCGTTTTTAAGCCCGTTCTAACTGATTCCGGTACAATTTGATTTCTGGTTTAGGATTTCGGCATCAGGAGGGGGAATGTCGCTACGCAACGGACAGGTGAAATTGGCACCCAGTAATCAATGAAACTACGGGAGAAGAGAGAGGATACACGTCTTTTATAAATGTAATGGAGCCTTCGATGTCTGTTAAAGATTGTATATAAATCATAGTAATGTGCTATCTTAATAACAGGCCACTGAAGATAGGTCCCATGAAACAGAAAAGCATTAACCCTAGACTGTTTTAATTTGTTCAATACAATCACGGATTTAATGGAAGTAAAAACGGCTGTTTCATAGATCCACCATACCTGACCAATAATAACCTAATATTAAGCGTTGAGTATGAATAAGCTAGTAATCGACGTTTCTATTTGTGTTTAAGAATGTTGAAATAGTAATTTCCTTGCCTTCAGATATTGATCCCAATAGACTATTAACACAGTTTGTCTTTTGCAATATTTTCTCTGAAATGAGCGCAAAATTAATTGAAATCACGAAATTGTTCCAAAATAAGTCGTATGAAAACGTACCGTCTTTTCAAAACTTAATACATCTATTTAAAAGCTCTGGCCTGAGGGCCATAAAACTTAGATGAGCTCACTTTTGATCTCAGTCTCACTTTTTCCAAAGGAATATATAGTTGAAAAGTGAGACTGAGATCAAAAGTGAACTTGTCTAAGTTATAGGCCCTATGGCTCCCAGGTCAGGTTTTTTGACATCATAGACAACTGCTTTTTTCAATAAACAAGTGAACTCGTAAATATACTTACAATGTACCTTGTCATTAACCATTTTCATTTAAAAAACATTTTGATTGTACACACAAGTACTCTGAAGTTGATATTAATTTAAAAAGATGCTTGAGTTTCTGATTGACAATATCTGTGTGGTGTTTGGAGATCTCCAACAATCTGTTGGAATTCCTATGGGTTTCAATTGCGCCCCGTTGTTATCTGACCCTTTCTATGCCCCCGCAATCGAAGATTCGGGGGTATATAGTTTTGGCCCTGTCTCTCCATCTGTTTGTTTATCTGTTCGTCCGCAAAAAAATAACATTGTTCATAACTTTTGAGTGTGTGGGCTATGGCATTGATTTCATATTTCATAGCTGTATTCCTAGTGACAAGACCTTTCTTTGGTTACCACCAAATCTGACCTCCTTATCCTTGGAGTTTGACCCACTTTTACACAACATATCACACTTTAACCTTGGCCATAACTTTCGAACAGTTGGTTAGAGCTTTCAAATGTCATATGTGAATTCATTATGACAAGACCTTTTAATGGTTAATAAATATTTTTTTACCTTGACCTGAAAGTTTGTCCTACTTTCAAAAAAAAAAACCTTAACTTTATCCATAACTTTTGAACGGTTACATATGTAGCACTAGGGCTTTCATATGTCAGATGCTTTCAACAAATTTGACCTTGACCTTTGGAGTTTGATTTGCATCTGAGAAACTTCAACCCTTACCATAAGCTGCCATATGGGGGTATCAGTGTTTCAAAAATACATCTTGTTTGATGTATATATGAAGCACAATTTAGTACTATAGGGCGATTTTCGTATATAATCCTTATAGGTAATATTTCGAATTTCCAATGACAGTTTTTTGTGTAATTATCTATAAAACTAAAATAAAAATGAAAATAACTTAGAAAACAGGGAAAAATAACAATCATGAACAATACCTGAAATAATACCAAGATATAAATGAAAATAATATTTTTTACTCTCTCTCTCTCTCTCTCTCTCTCTCTCTCACTCTCTCTCTCTCTGTCTGAAATCATTCTAAATATGTACCAATTGATAATCTACTCTTCATACATTTTTTCAATGTTTACATGTACACTGTACTTGTAATTGTACCTTGACCTATGGAGAGAACGATCATAGGCATTTATGCCTGCTGTTCAATCCAATTCAATGAATAAAATATATTATAAACTAAAAAAATAACACGAGTTCCTATTTGCAGTACGAAATTTTACGAGTATTTTTCGTAATTTTGGACAAAATTGAGAAAAAAAATACTCTTAAAATTTCGTACTGCAGGTAGTCATCTGCAATATACCTGTAGAAACTGTAAAATGGTATGTTATATCATAACATGTAGGGAAATACTTAGCAAACTTTGTAATAATGCTCAGATCTCTAATGAATATAATTATGTTTTAGAATGAAAAAAATTGATTTGATTTTAAAATATTAAAAAAAAATACTAAGTATCACTTCGACAGTCATTAATATTCTCACAGACACATTAAAAGAATAGAACATGTCAACCAAAAATAACATTAAAAAATAACGTTTGTTGATAAAAAATATGATGCTGTCTATCCTCCATGATATTTTTTCTTCTTAACCTTCTCTTTTTTTTTTTTTCTTTCTTAGCATTTCTGTTTACATTCTGTCGTGTTCGGGCAAATTTGTATATAAGTATAGATGTAGCATTGTATCCGATATACCAATTTAGTTTGGGTGAATAATGTGAACTGTAACTGTCTAAAAAGATTTTTGAGAAAATTTCGTTTCACATTTCATTTGGTTCACGTACACGAGAAATTATTACAGCATGGGCGATAACTGTAATTGTCTCGAAAAATCAATCATTGTAAGATTGATATTTCCTGAACATGTTCTAGAAAATCCTTTTACACTTACTCTTTTTCTTTATTTCTTATTTGATGGAACAAAATCTGGGGAATCACTGCTTATCGTACACGTATAAGGCACGTTGGTTTAGCATTTGAATGTCAATTTAAAAATAATGATCCTTAAATTCTCGCATCATTTATAAAATCTTTATTTCATAAATAATATTCAGTTGCTAATCCAGAAAGTTGACATGTCTATATTAAACTATTTACTAAATATTTCTCTGAAACGCGTATCATTTCAATGGACCTGCCTTCGATTTAGTAATATAGTATATGCTGCTGCATGTACTGTACATTTTTATGTAGTTTTCTAAAAAAAAAAAAAAAAAAAAAAAAAAAATTTTTTTTACAATTCACAATATAAATAACCTATTATCTCTCACAGAATTAATTTATTAAAGAAGATTGATCAAAATTCTATATAAGAACCCTACTGTTTTTATTTTCCCTTTGAAAATCTTTTCATGGGCTGACTTTAGTGTGTCACCAATTAAGCTGCTTCCAGAAGCTTTATATAACCTGTTTATAACCGTTTTTACTATGTGACACAGTACCTACATTGTGAACTTTATGCTGCTTCCCACTGCGGCTGACAGTGTCTCTTATTAAGTACATTAATTCGTCTTCCCCCTCGAGGTTGGAACTGCACACGGCGGGGAGCGGATATCGGGAGGGCTCCTTAATTTATAACTGTGTATCTGTAATGCTCCGCTCTTTACAAAACTCATTGCTAAATTACACATTAATTCGCGCCGCGCTCGGCGACTTTTGTCTCCCGAGCCGTTCACTTGATATCTATGGTTTCCTCTTTATTATGTGTAAAGTTGATGGCAGATTTCAAGGACGAGCATTGAAGATCTGTTGGGAAACATCTGAATTTTAGACGTGAAAAATTAATCACCTCTCCATAACAATTTTCTCTAGAGTTAGGAAAGATGGTATTTGTTCTAGTGACACTTCAAAGCTTAATTTAATTAATGCATATTTGGAAGGAACAGTCATTTCCAGTATTTGTATTTATATATTGACATGCTAAATAAAGAGATGGAAAAAGTAAACACATGGACAACTCATACAATAGGCGCAGAAGCTTTTATTTGCCTACCATTGTAATGCCTTCCCATCCGTTTAATTCAACGGTTTTTCTCATCATACAAAAATTACCGCTACAAGAGAATCATTCTCATTAGCATAACAATAATCGTATCGGCACCAACAGGAGAGATCGATCTAAACGCATGCGCACTGGTGCTTATCTTAATGAAAGGCGCTTATTACAAACACAATAACAGTCCGTGGTAACGTGTTTATTGATGTGACCAAGTCCACACGGCTGAACCAATGTATAGCATGCCACGGACTTTCCTTCTCTGGCGAGACGAGCCCACATCGGTAGAAAACAACAGTTGTCATCCACAAAATACAGAGCCTGGTCAGAGAGACTTGGCTGCTGAAGCAGGTGTTTTTCTGAAGCCTGACAGACGAGTTTTTGGTGAGTACCACTCATTGATAACAGTTAGGATCAGGATGGTTCCGCAAGAAAGCCAGACATGTCATGTAACAGTTTTCTTCGGAAATCTGCTTAACTGAAAATAGATTCTTAAACATGTGGAAGTAATTAACTAAGTCATTATCATATTTATTGTTATCGGTTCATCGTATTTCTGGTTGCAGTGGTTATACTAGTTTGTAATTCTTGCAGGGTAGTCTAGCCGAACTTGTGCCCGTTTTTCAGGTTTAACATGTTTCCCCGCGGGACTAATGTTTTACATTTTCTTATCAATTTTTCATCAAATTCCAGTTTTATCGATTAGTAGTAAACATATGTCGTTACCCGACTAATGAATTTTGATATTTCATTTATGTGCCTTTGGGAAACATGTAACTATCTTGATCAGTTAGTTTTAATTTTTTCATCTTTTTTATGAAGTGACATGTTTATATTACATGACACTTTCATCTGATTGTAACCGTACATATTCCGATAATTAAGATGACAAGAAACGTCACAAATGAAAAATAAAGTAAATTTTGAATTAAACAACTTGATATTAAAAAAAAATATGGTGTGTGTTAATTTAACAGTACTTCTGAAGAGATAATGATGTAATCAGTGTTACCAGCATCAGAAGCACCTGCCATGATGGTTTTCATCCTAATTAGCGCCATCATCACCAAAAGTGACACGGAAAATATTGATTGAGATATTAGTAAATTCCACCGAAACATGAAACATTATCCTTCAAAATCAATATCGCTTTTTAAGACGCGCGTGTTTCGGTATTTTTTAATCAAATGTAATTCAGAGCGCTGAAAAAAAATTTGTGATGAATTATTAAGTAACGCTAATAATTTAATCATTCCTGTGGAGAGAAATTTGACCTTTTTTACGCGTTATCTGAGAGGATCAACGTTATATACAAAATATTAAAGGTGTCAAAATAAATCTACTTTGGCACAATATTGGATTAAAAGATAGATACTAATTTAATCTCCTGATAACCAAATCACCAGGTAAACAAACGGAATAGTGCGTGTATGATTTCCGTAGAAACATGGTTAGATAGGCCTCCCAGCCATCATTAATGAATCAATGGTGTTGGGTAGTTGATCTTGAACTCGATAAGACGTTAGCAAGACGACTTAATGGACAAACCCCGCAAATTAAGTCCCATAATATACTATCTTTATGTAGGTCCTTAATTGTAGCAACAGACCTGTTAGGGAGATAGGTATAAGATGGTAAACAAAGGTCTTGTACGAACAACAAAACACGGAGTCTGCTGACATGTCGGTTTTGATATCTATCAATTCTTATTCTATCTTATCGTCCACTTTCCCGCTAACCACATGTGGACATTAGCAGAACTATTCCCAATTGTTATTCTGATGTCTTTTTCACGCGAAAGCTAATAAGGAATGAAAGAATTACTTTTTACTTTATTTATTTTTGCAACAGCTTAATCCAATTTTCTTTCTAGTTCTTTTTATCACCTCTCCCTGTTTTTCTTTTGCGAACCAAAGTAATGCGGGACTCTATTCCTTCATTTAAGAAGTAACAGTTGTTCTTTTTATGTAAAGAAAAGAAGTGTGGAGAGCGAGTTTTGCTCCGCCACCCCTCCATTCTTACAAATAATTAGTCTATCTGCCCATCGCGCCATTACGACAGTCTTTTATCCGTCAGAACTGCCCCTAACTATTTCCAACAGTTTCCAGGAGGAAGCTCTGTTATTTTTCACAAGTTTGTATTTTGACTAGAAATGAAAAATTACATAATGTTCATTTAGCGGGTTCGCTCGGCCATTAAAAGACAACATGCGTGGCTCGTGAATTAACTATCAATATGGGGAATAAACGAAGTGTTAAATGAATGGATCAATGAAAAAAAATAGTGAGAAAGGAGAATTATTGATTGACTTCAAAAGGCGCCAGAATAAATATATTCACAAACTGAATGTTGATTCTAACTAAAATAAACTAATATTTACTCATGCAATATATATCCACCAGAAAAGCAACGGTTTAATAGTCCTTGTTAATCCGGATGTCTTGAAACTCTTTTTTCTAATACATATATAAACTTTTATTTTTTTAAATCTTTTTAAGATAAGACAATTGCAAACAGGTTTGAAAGAAAGTAGACAGTAAAATTGGTTTTATTCAGTTCTCTACGTTGAATAGTAAAAAAATATATGCGTGGTGGTACACAGCATTCCAAGATTGATAAATAAGCGTGCAATAAATAACGAAGTAATAACAGTCATAAAATCCCAGATGTTTGATATTTTTACAGGGAAAAAGAACGTATGGTCTTCACACGCTGTGCGTGGTTAATATCATTTTTCATATTTCATAACTTTATTTTCATACATGTTTATGCATTTATTTAATTATGTCTAGTTTTAATGAAAACTCATCTTTCTTATATATTTTTTTTTATTCTCTTCTCGGCTTTTCTTTCAATAAATTTAGCTAATATATTATTGATTTATGAATTCATAAAAGAAAGCTGTCAAAATGTTAACGGTACTCGACAGTCGAGCTGCTTCGTTAACGGACAGGTTCTAATAGACTTCAGAAACGCCCGCCACCCGGCTAGCTCTGGGCTATTTTCATTAACGATCATATCTATCAATCTATTGTAAAACACATATCAACTAAATGTAAACCAGTTCACAACTGTTTTCTTAAACAATGGGATTAATCGTATTGATTGTGGATCATAAATAACCTGGCCCACACCTGAGCCCTCTCCCTCTCCCCGGGGGTCTGATTACTGTATATACAAGTTTATGATGCTCTGGTCCTTTATCAGAGTGGGTCTAGGGTAAAGTAATCATTTTATTCAGATTCACGGGACTATTCGGACATGAATACGTCAAATTTACGTAAGTCTATATGATTAATATTCTACAAGTATTCTAATTTTCCTTAAGTACATCTTTAGTGCTATAGAACTAAATATTAGTTAGACAAATTTCAGTTAATTTTAATTAACATTAAACTTTCACGTACACAATTTGCGTAACATTGATATTGCACAACGAGAAATATTTTTGTCCATTTCATTTAATTAGCGCAACTAAATTGTTCATTATCCGTAAAATGATCTCAAATTCTGCTTAGATCCCCCTTTTCAAAATTTTATGTCGATTTGTGTATCCCAGTCAACTTTTCATGGCCGTCCGTGAAGGAATTAAGATTTCCGTTACACTGTCATTGTTAAAGACTTAAATCCTGCCTCTCTGAATGGGCCACACGAGCTGATTCACCCCAAATTGGAGGAATTAAAAACAGTTAGTACACCTGTCGCGCTCCCAGCAAATCAGAAGTTTGTGGGTCAACTTCTGCTGCTCCTAGGGTCGTGTTTTTATTTCTCAATGTTATACCATCTGTAGGAAATCTGTATCGGACCAACCTGACAATCAGATTTAGATAGCTGTAAAACCGTGTCGCCGGATTTTCTGGGTGAACGAGGGGTGAAGAACAATTTACACCTGTTGCTGAACAGGTAACAATTTAAGGGTGGTAAAAAAAAAATGTCAGGTATTTTGGGACCCAGATTTATAGGTGAAAAAATTGCTTGAAAAATTAGGTAAAAAATGGGTGTTCAGTGTCTACACGTGTATAATTTATTTAATTTAAAAAGCTTTCAGTAAGAAATTACAGCTACATATGCATAGTTAAAACGTGTGAAGCTGTCTTTTTTTTTTTAACCTTTATGAGCTTCTCAAAGTTCAGTTTAGTTTTTGTTTCTTCATGAATATAGGAGCTAATTTTTTATGACAGATGTATCCTTGATATATCGTATTTAGTAACCCCCCCTAAATTCCCTTATCCAAAGAAAATAAAAAAAAGGGGCAGGGGACTTGGAGAAGTTTTTGTCCAATCTTATCTCAGAGTATTTACTTCACAGCATATAAACCCTTTTCCTTACAGTCATTGAGATGCTTTTTAGGTGGTACAAATTCATATTTAGTTTTTCAAAGTCGGAATTCATGCACTTAAAAAATCTGTAGAGTTTCTAATCCTTAACGCCTGGGTTCTTCTGTGATATGTATACATCTACTGTTCAGTGCAGAATATATGTTTTAAAATTCTTCAAGTGAAATGAAAAGAACAAAAACTGATCTTGGGGAATAAAGTAGAACTAAAAGTTCTTATCGCAAATTCACGCTAAAGAAGAGTAAAACTACAATTTACGTTATTTATTAATTTTATTGCCTGTAGTTCAAGTTCTACATATCAATTATTTTTACGTACAATATATATGTACATATTTTGTTTTGACAGAAAGAGAAAATACCATGGAGAAAACCCTAGCAAACAGAACGACTATAGAAATAAAACCACTTCAGGAGATAAACAGTTCTAATCCACCTCAGCTAAAGATTGTAAAAATGGGGAAATCTAGCGAGGGAAATTCTCGCCAGTCCTCCCTAGATATCTTAGCAACAGCGGCTGCGCAGTGTTCCTCTAAAGAAGGTACTAGTGAAAGCAACAGAAAAAGAGAGAACAACTCTGAAAATTGTGACCTTGAGAACGTTGTCCCATTAAAGTCTCAACATAAACTTCCTTCATTTGCAACGCTGGCATACAATATGGTCCGTAACTTACAAACAAAGCCCGTGTCTGAAAATGTTAGACAAGAGAGGGGAAACCAAAATACCCCAAGACCAGGAATAAACACTACAACGTCCCAATCTTTGACGACTACATCCCGAAAATCTCCCCGAAAATCGCCAAAGAAGAATTCCGCTAAATTTGGTCGCTTAATTACCTATGGAAAAGAAAATATACCTACATTCACAAATGGCGAAAACAGGATCAAGCAGGAAGCATCAGACACGATATGTCCAGCCACTTTTGTCAGAAAGGCAAACATCACTAATGTTTCGACAGAAATTACAAAAAGTAATGTTAAAGAAGCCGAGAACATTGCTGACAATTCTTCTAAAAGTCGTACAGATGAAGCGAGAGCTGTTCTAAAACCGAAGATCTGGAATCCTCTTTTTCACGAATACACTCCTAAAAACCAAATCTCAGATAGAGAACCAATAGTAAAGACAGAACCAGTCTCCGATCCCCCCGATTCTTCTCATCGTGTCAGTGTTGCAGGAACGCTTACTATACCTGATACCAAAAGAAGTCTCATCAAACATACAGTAGAATCCATGATAAAGAAAGAAGAACCATCAGTAGACGACGTCAACGTGACAATCAAGCGTCTCCTGCCAAGACACGAAGAGGAACCAAATGCCAAGAAAATCAAGCTCGAAAACAATACACAGAGTGTATTGCCACTGACTCAGCCTTTCACTGAGAGCAAAACTCCATCCAAATTCCCGGTCATCAAAACAGAATATCCAACTTTGTACCAGGTCTCAACGACACCATCCCCTATCTCCCCTTACATGCAACGCGCATTTGAACCCTCACCTAAAGCATTTGCTGATGTTGCACTGCGACCACTTATGCCACCATTACAACATTGTGTCCTCTCGCCATTCAGTCCATCCTTTGGGAGAGCTGATAATCTTATGACCCCTGAACTTTACAAATCTCCACTCATGGTTCAGCGTAAAATAGCCCCGAATTCTTCACAGAATAATTTGGATACACCTTTGAAATCGGCACCAGTTCCTGTCTATGGGTCGCCTCCTGTGACGTCATCAAAGTTGGAATCGTCAGTATCTCGACCAAACGATCCTGTCTTCGCTGTTGATAACAAGCCATCGTTGGCCAGGGTGTTGATGCCAAAATTTGCAGACCTTAAAACCAAGACTGAGAAAATACCTCTCTCTAACGAGGTTAGTAGGGTTATTTTTTCGATTATCGATTTTGACCTATAATTGATAAATATTATGAACACTTTCTAGTAATGGTTTTGTTAAAAATTCACTGCGTCTTTTTAAAACAACGAAGTCTTGGCCATATTAATTTTAAGTTATGCATATTTTTTCGTTATTTTTAGAAATACTTATACGATTGCATTCTCTTTGCTTTGTTTTTGCTTATGTTCTTGTTTGATTTACAGCACTCCCCTGTGGTTGAGCTGGTAAATGGAGGCTTTGGAATCAAGAACCCCTCGTATAGTGCACCTAAACCCTCCGATATAACAAACATTCAACAAGGTAAAGACTCAACAGGTCGGCCATATTGACACAAATTGGGAAAATCAAACGCTTCACAAAATAACAGATGTACAGTTTCAGACGCGTGTCACAGATTTGTTTATCAGATGCTTTTAAAATTGTAAAAATATTATTCAACAGAATTTTAAATCTTTCCAATATGGGATACAATTAGACCATCTGTTACTTTCTGGGCCTCGACTCAGACTTTTTTTAAGAACAGACCTTTAAATATTGTTTATTTTCTTTGTCCAGATTCGGAGACGGGTAAAGGGAAGTACATCTGTAAGATCTGCTCCAAGGAATTTGGATTACAGCGTTTACTGAATCGCCACCTCAAGTGTCACAGTGACGTCAAGAGGTACCTGTGTACCTTCTGCGGTAAAGGCTTCAACGACACGTTTGATTTGAAACGTCACACTAGAATCCATACAGGTATATTCTTTCAAAATCAAAGTCTATATTAACGGAATTAATTTCATAAGATTTCGTAAACTCAACTGTTGCTGATTTTCATACTAGTATACGTCAGTATCATGAAACACAGTATGATTTTGTTTTAAAATTTTACATGGAATTTGTATTTATTATTTCTTCGAAACAAAGAATTTACACTTACTGAATTTATATTATGGACCGAATTGTCTTGCTTCGAAGAAAGAAACGATTGCTGACACAGTATAATACAGATCTATGTGAAAACCTTACGCATTCGTGGCTACGGACGTTAAATTAAAATCATTACCATTTCTTATTGTTTAGAAAAAAATCCATCACATTTTTTCTACTCAACTTTGCATTCGATTTTTGACCTGAAAACAATCTTTCCGCTTTCCTTCAGTGTAGATTCAGTTGAGGGTGTTATACTGGTGACTTCCGGTTGAGACCTCGACTGGCAGTTAAGCAAATAGACACTTTAGGGTCATGTGAATCTATCTAAAAATGAAATCCCTTATCTGAAGTAGATTTGGTGAAATCTTTAATCACGTTTTTATATAATAGAAATTTAAAATTTTATCAATACCAAATTATTCTTAATTCTCTTCAGGAGTGAAACCTTACTCGTGTAGCGAGTGTGACCGATCATTCACACAAAGATGCTCCCTGGAGTCCCACTGCCGGAAAGTCCACAACATGGATGTCTCTTTCGCCTACAAACAGCGGAGAAACAAGATTTACGTGTGTGAGGAGTGCGGCCATTCCACGGCTGATGCCAGCAGTCACTTCGTTCACCTCCGAGAAAACCACCCGAACAACCCCGCGCTATCAAAGTATCACGACAGACGACAGTTCAAATTCTCCATGGAAAATCAGCAGAATGTCCACTTGCCGCGAACGTGACCACGCAACAAAGACAGACTCTTCCCCCGTCAATCTTACTGATTTAATGAGCAGCTTTAACTTGTTAATGGCCTGTATATTTTTGTCTAGTCATTTTTGATATTTTGTACAGTTTTAGTTCATGGTGCTAAATGCATGTTCACGTAACTGTTTCAAGAGTGGTTGCATGTTTCATGTTTAGTAATAAATTATTGTGAAAATCTGTGGCTTGTTGGAATACTTCTTTTATATAAATTTCTATCAACTGTACATCACACCAGAAGTATTCAGCAAGTGTTCTATAGACTTGAACAAAGAATCTGAACTCGAAGTGAAGTGGTTGGATATAGAACAAATAGCTTCTGATATTATGGTTCAAAAACATGTTAAAGACGGATGATACATCATGCACAAACAAACTTTTGTTGAAAACAAATGAATTTAAAATAACTACCGGTCATGTTTATGCAAGTAAAATGAGCATAATCTTTGAATATTTCGTTAAAGGTTTACAATACAATAAAAACATGTATATAATTATTATGTATAGATTGATAATAAGAATATCTGCAGAAAGGCAGAATTTCGAACATTTTTTAAATATTTCCCATGATTTAGAAATTTATCACATATTTTCACTTTTATCCCGTTGATATTGCTCATGTGATATCATTTTCGTATCAACACTATGTATTCCTACGTCACGTGACGTAATATAAATAAACAAATACATGTGCATGTAGGAGAGAATGACTTAATTTGTCAAATTTCACTTTATTTGATATATTTTAACAAATTTTCATTCATGAATTAAAAAAAAAAGTGCTAAAATACATTGAATTCTTTCATTTTTGTACGAACTATTTCATACAGCGTAATATTATTTATTACGTTATTTGGTCCGAGGTAACCGAAAGGGAACTTTGAATTAGAAATAAAGACAAAATACACATTTATAGTGAACAAAAATATGTGATAAAAAGAATTTCCCATGGTTTGTGGTTTGATATGATTTTTATCCAACTCGTGTGTTTTCTATCCCCTCACCAAGGCTCGTGGATAGAAAACACACAACTCGTTGGATAAAAATCATATCAAACCACAAACCATAGGAGATCCTATATATATCATTTGCATCATTACAGCGAAATTAGGTCGGCAAATGCACACCAATCGAGAGGCCCGTTGAAAGAGGGAGCGCTCGCCAACACTTCTGTTGGAGGTATAAGAAAATTTTTAGAGCTCTGTTAAAAAGGCCTCAAGTGTTCATTCATTTTTTTCATTTGTTTTATCTGTCCTGAAGACGTCTGGTATATATTTTGACAAGTTTATGCAAAATAGTTCGATATACTAGTATTACATGTATGTAGAAATTTACAAAAATACTCGGTATTAATAGCAATACTTAAAAGATGATCACTACAGAATAGCAAGATTTACGATTGTTTTAGAAAGTGCACATGGGGAAATGAGACGTTATTTTTTATTAGTTTATTAAAAAATTAAAAAATGATATAACAAGTAAACATCATTAGTAAAATATTTTTAAAAACTATTTTTAAATAAAATTTATATTTTTGAACTTTAAGGTTTATTGACTCTTTGATAAGAGAGATGACTCTTATTAGTAAAGTGACTTATTTCCTTTATAAAATTCTCAAGTTTCTGACAAAGAACATGGGCGATCATGCCAATTAAAATGCCTATGCAGTTTTCGATAGGCCTGAATTTAGCAAAAGTTTTTTTTCCCAATCGGTTGGTCACAGTATTGGTCAACCTGTTTTCTTTTCTTCCCTTTGTCTTACCAAATTTAAGAGGGCAAAGCAAAAATGTTTGGAGAAAAATCTGTACAAAAAATATTATGAAATAAAGAACTTTTATTTAAAAAAAAACAAAAAAAAAAACAACCGCTTCCTTAATCTCCACAATGACCAATTTAAAATGTGAAAGTTGGTTAAATGAAGGAATATGAACAAGTTGACCTCCAAAATGGCGACCGACGGGAATCAACTCTTGCTGGGCCTTTCAACAAGTATCTACTTGGTATAGTGCGACAAACATGAATATGAAAAATTAAATCTCAATTTTAACAACATTTTCTTTGATATTTCATTAATTATTTGAGCATATTTTATATAATAAGTAAAATCTCGACAATTTGCAAAAAACTCGCAAAAATTCATTTGAAATTATTTGCCTATGAAAATAGATCACGCAAACTTACGAGAGCAAAAAGAATCATTTTCTCAAAGTATAACACTGTTCCTTTAATATGAGTGGGTCTTTACTCCATTTTATTGACAGTTTATCCTCAAAGTTTTGTAAAAAAAATTTCGTTTACCAGCAATGACCCGCTATACCTCATAAGTACACTTTCATGACAAAACATAATTTGCATCCTTTCATGAAAGAAGTCCGTTTAGTACAGGGGTAGTATCACAAACATGATTTACTTCATTAGTTCTGCAACATAATTTTTAAAATCAAAATAATTGACTTGAATGAAATTCTTTTTAATTTTATTTACGAGACATGTCAAAACTGTTACAAATTCGACAAATATCACGATATTTACAACCCTCTTGGAATAGTCACCGGAGAAGGATTTATTAATAGCTAGACAATGCTCAAGAAGTTGAACATTATGCAAAGTTTTTGGATTTCCTGAGATGGTTCACACTGGATTTCTACTTGGTGAAGATGTTACTAAACCAATTTCCTACTTGTCTCCCTGCCTCTTCTAATCCACTTCCTATCTGTCTCCCAACTTCCTGTAACCGACTTCCGGCCTGAGAGACGACGGGTGTCAATCTCTCCGACATTAGCGTCCGGAACTCCGATGCCCGACTTCCGGTACAACTGGTCCCTATCTGTAAGACCTCGAATAGTACCCTGTTGAGAAAACAGAAAAGCACTCAAATTACATCTGACTGTACATATTCCGTTTGACTAAAAGATTAAATACCATTGAAAACGTAGCCTAAACACAGCAAAAATGTATTGTCATAGGAATATTAACTTGCTATAAATCAGTATTCATACATAAGATTAGCATAAAATAACGAAGTGTTCCCTTTATTCCTGTACCTATGAATCTCTGTGGGCTGTAGGAAGCTGCTGGCTTCGTAAACTCCCATCAAGGCATCTCTGTTGTCCCAGAAGACGTCACAGAAGCTGATATTGGCGGCGTTATGTAGGTAACACGTAGACACGTGGTCCATCATGGTGGTCTTGACCATTCGACAGCGAACCGTGTCTTGTGTGTAGAATTGCTTCAGTGTGTTTATAAGGCAGTCCCCTGTTGCCTTTATCCAACGTTTTCCCTTCAAGCCATAACAAATAAAATTCACTTGGTATACAGAGCAAAATAATGAAAAAAGGTAAGTTATGTGGTGGACCCCAAAACAGTAAGCAAAGTACAAAAATGTGTTGCGTTTAATGTGTCAAGTGGAGAACAGTTCATACGCAATTATATATTTACATTTCCTTTCCATTCTACTTCTAAGTTATCTTTAAGGGTTATAGATCCGCTCGTTTTGGAACCCTTGAACTAAGTCTTACAAAGATGCTTATAAGTCTAAGTAAGGTTTATTATATCAAAATCTTCTCCTTGTTGATTTGAACTTATAACATAGTTGTTTGTTTTGATAAATACATTCATTACTTGCATATGATTAAAATATATCTTGAGTTCGGTTATGGTTGGGAAAATATAACCCTGTCAATCTAGCAGATTGAGAATCTCTAAACGTTTGGTTGTACATGTGTGATACTTACCAGGTCGTTAAACTGGTTGTAGTAGACCGGTTGGTAAAACTTCTCGCAGTCATATGTGCCGTAATGTTTGCTGAATCCACAGTTCCCACATGGGAATCTCTGCTCAAAACAGTCGTAAAAATTACAGGAACCGGACGCCGCGTGCTCTAAACAAGTCTGGGACACGTCTGAAAGACATTCAAAAGTCCGTTAATAGTAGTATTTGATATTAGGCGAAAATTCTTATTTTATAAACCCATATAAATATGATAAATATGCCCCCAATGGCTGAGAAATCTTTCTTCCCTACCTTGTACTGGATTAGTCGGGTTCTTGGCGTCACTGCAGGACGATACCAGATCCCGGAACATATCCACAACAAACGCATTGGACACGGTGATAAGGAGGAACACGGCGGCTAACGTTGTACCAGACATATTGTTTTCTAATCACAGCTCTAACGAGGGAACATATATATAATGAAGAGGACGGTGACGTCATTAAGAGGGGCCTCTTAGTCACTCATGCATACCAAACGTTGACAACTGTAGTGGCCCACTTACATTGTTTGTAAATTTTAATTAGAAGTATGAATCATTGTGACATCAAAACATGTCAAGGGCCCGTCTTTACCTTATTACGTTGAAACACTAGTTTCCCACTCCCCCATCCGTATTTATTGAAAATATATTGGACGACCATTTCAGTAAAGGGACAGTGGTAGTGGTGGGGTGGGGTGAGGAGGGGTTGGAGGCTGGTCTCAAGTATACAATTAAGTGGTTTAACAAGAAGGTTTCGGAAGCAAGTTATAATATACATGTACTTGCATTTAATTGTATACCCATTTCATAATTTACAATTAAAGAGATGCAGGACGAAATTGCACGTTTGACGTTCATGATTAATTATGATTATTTACTTGTATAATAATTCATATATAATTTTCAAGTTTAAGGAAATATAAATACACTATAAATTTTAAAACTGTAAGTTTACATGTTCATTTTCGAATTAATAAACTCTAATTAACTACTCAAAATGCTGATACTTAAACAATGAAATACTTTCTTCGCTAATAAGGGAAGCGTTTTTTTTTTAAAAAAAATAATTCTACAAGTGCTGCAACCCTTAGAGCCGATTTGAACAAATAAAGAGAAATATAATATTATTTATATTTTAATCCGTATAAATTGTTCACATGTATTATGAAAAGAAATTAAAAACAATGGAAAAATAATTTTCCTCTACTCTTAAAACATGGTATTTTCAATAGGTATAGCTAAAGGTTACATTGATGGAAGAAACCAGTAGATTTTTTCAAAACATGACATTACTTATAAAACCAGTTCTAGCCAATTTGTAGTATTTATAGATTGATTCAAGAGAATTGGTTTTAAATCAGCAATTTTTTTTCTCTCAAAATTCTTAAACATCAAAACGTACTTCTTTTTCTAAACTTTGTACAGCTATTCCTCACGATCTCTTCATCTAGACTTTCGGTATCAGAAAATAAACGGAACGGAGGTTTTCCCATTTTGTGCTTGGTTATCAACAAAATTACTTCGCTGAAAACTCCGGTTGTTCACACAAGTACTCTGAAGTTGATTTTAAAAAGATGCATGAGAAGAGGAAAACACTTGCTGTGGACTTCAGTTCGACATTCAAATATACGTACGGTGTTTTATCAATTAACAATTCTTATTTTCATTCATATATCGACTCGATATATCCCAGTGAACTTGAAATAACACGGAGTCTGTCACATCATACGTAATTGGATGTTTTACTTAGTATAAACGAAAAAAACCATGTGAAAATGACTTCAGCATTCCCATTGCCAAATTTCCTAATCTATATATGTAGTAATATTCCAATATGGTGTTTGTCTCCTGACGTACCCACCATTCAAGATCTTTCTCTAAGTGTGATCAATTCTTAAATCGAGGCATGCTACTCACTAATACATAAATGTTACAGGAATTTCAACAAACTCGTTTAAAGTCAGCATTTGGTGAGTTCTATGTTATAGTTAAAGTACATTTTATCGAGTGTACCATGGATAATCAAGGGGGCGGTGACGAGTTTGCAAAGATCGCTATAATGATTCTGCAAAGAACCACGAACGATAGTATTGTTCTCCCGCCTACCTCTAAGTCAATTCTCAAAAGTTAACATATTCGAATGATTTTTCAAAATTTTTATAGATATTTATATGAATTTTAATAAAACATTACTTTTTTGGGATACCAAAGAGAGATAACTTTATAATTTTGGTAAAACTTGAGTTTTTCACTATAGAAATCAATGGAAAACGGAAAATATTTTTAAAACATCTTTCCCCCCAGTGAAACAAAAATTTCTTTTTACAGGTAATATGGACTGTCATTTTACAAATTTATGCCAAAGCGTTTTGTGTTTCACGGGGGGGAACATATGTTTATAGACAAAAAACGAAAAAAATGCTGATTTTTCACTAATTTTAAAGTTATTTTCAGCTAAATAATTGTATTTTATCAATTTATATATGTTTTATTTATTTGCGTAAAACATATGAAAAGATATGAGATACATTTTATCATATTTAAAACTATTTCAAAATATGGTGATTCTTGAAAGTTCGATTTCACTAGAAAATATCGTCTACCCCCCTTTTTTCGAGAGCTGAAATTAATGATAATTTACTATCTAGCGCTGGAATTAAAATGATTAATCAATTACCATAGAACTGTTCTTTGTATTAAACAAAGATTTAATGACCAAATTGCCATTAAAATTGAATTTAATGGGTGCAAAATGTAGGCGGGAATCAAGAGTTAGAGTACGTAGTTCTTTTGTCCTATACTCGGCACTCAGGGCCATTGATCAGGGAGGGGTCTTTTTCGTGCCACCACCTACTGACACGGGACCTCGGTTTATACGGTCTCATCTTAAGGACTGGTCCCCACGTCCCGCAGTGGGATTCGAACCCGCGACTCTCTATAATGACTTTGTTAGCAAATCCACCTATCATTGGGTCGTATTCCTGCTGACTTAAATTGTCTCATACCAATTGTTAGGCCGTTGTTATGCCATCGTTATGGAAGATTCGGTGTTTCACAAACACATCTTGTTTTTATACTGAATGAGGAAAGCTCTGTTTACCTGACCAATAAATAGGGCTCACGGTGTGACCGGTCAGTGAGGGATACTGACTCCTCACAGGCACCTGATCCTACCTCAGGAATCTCCATTTTGACCCCTCTTCACAAATCTGTATTGCTTATAATGATCGCTGTTCATAAGCTTCATCTTTTACATTTTTGTAAGAATTGTAGTAAATATTCAGAAAATTTATTTGTTGTAAATGGAAAAATTAGATTAGAAATAGTCTTCATGACCAGATTTAAGTGATGTTGATGTGGTAGAAGATACTCTACCCGAATATCATTTGTTTTGGTTAAAGTTGATGTCTTAATGCTATTTACATGTAATTGAAAAGTTTTAAAATTTAAAAATTTTCAAAAGTCCTTTGGAGATTTTTTATCCACATTTGATATACATCACTTCTTGAATATGTTGTGGCACAAAGTGTCTGAAGTTCCTCCAATATTTCTCTTATTTATTCCAGGTAATAAGACATAAAACAAAGTTTTTGGAGCAATCACATTCCCAAGTAACTACCAGACCAAACTGCATAACTGAGGCATCTACACTACTGTAGTACATATTATTGTGAGACTTTGCTTTATATTTTTTGAGATGATCTGTAATCTTTATTGTTTGGTTGTTGCTGTACCTCCATTTTCAGGATTGTCCCCGGGCAATGAACATAAAAAAGTCACCAAAAGGAAGAAAATTGGTCTTTTTTAAAAACAACAAAATGACAAGTAATGGTTGCTGCAAACAATATTTATTACATCAATAACAAAACAAATATATATATACATATATTTATATCTCATTTAAAAATCATTTTACAACATAAACAGAGTAAAATAAAAGCTTTGAAAAAAAATCTTTACCATAAGGCTTTTCAAAAATCCTTGATTTTGATAAAAATACATGTATTAATAACTATAACAATTCCTCAAATCGTAAGTAACAGAGCAGGCAAATATGAATTACCGGTACAATGTTGCATCAAGTGGAACTACATTTTGTATATTTAATATTGATAGTCTAATTGAAATTTCCCTACACACTACAAAATTAGTCCTAATAATACAAAACAATAATGCACCTTGGTCTTCACAGAACAAATAGCAGGAAAATTTTCACAGGGATTCACATGATTGATAAAAAAAAAACTTTTTATTTTTTTCTTCGATCTTCCGAATTACCTGATTTAATAGCAAAATCATGACATTTCGTATGGTCATTTCTCCTAAATAAGAGTTCCTTCACAAGGCACCAATATGGGCATTATCTACATCAATCTTTATGTTATATTTGGCATTATATACTAGTATATGTATCTAAATAACAAACAATTTCATGTTTTCTCTACATCTCTTAACTGTAATGGCTAACATATTATTTATATTAACAAATACACTATAAATTTATTTATGAGGGTTGCTCAAAATTCTGCAGATATAAGCATCATTTTGTGGTACCCTTGTATCACAAATGCTACAAAGGATATACCGGTACTAGCCTCAGTCTACACAATTTGTAGACAAGGCCAAAAAAAATTAATCAATTGTTTCTCAGGCCAAAAAATTCAAAATTCAATGCGGCAGGCAGTTTTTTTTTTTGTTTTTTTTTTGTAGCAGGTTTTACATCTTTTTTAAGCCATTTGTTCAATAAAATGATAATATCTACCAATTCTTAATTTTTGGTCTCTGAAATTAGTTATAATATGTATTCAACTTTAAATAATGTTATTCCAAACATTCATTTAAAAGTAAAACTATAGAATATTGTAAATTTAGAACAAATGTGTTGTTTTCCTAATAAAAACGTCTATCTTAGCATTTTTGAAAAGGGGAATAACTCAATTTTCATTTTCAACTTGGAAAAATAGAAAATTGAGTTATTTCCCTTTTCAATATGTCAATAAAATTGATCAATGCGGCCGTTTTTGAACTGATGCGGCGGTGCCTGAGAAACAATTTATTAATTTTTTTGGCCCAACCCTCATTCATTTTACATACTGTAGAAATACTTTTTTCCCACATGGTGTTCATCCATATTATGTCCTACATGAAATAAATTACCATTTAATTTCTCTGGCAAACTAAAAGTATATTTAAGGCATATGTAGGCAACCAATCTAAGAAATTGGCATAAATTTATACCAGCTAATTGGTTATAGAAATTCTGATTGTACTGAATTGTGAACTTGAGGAAAAAAAGTATGTTTACAGTATGTACATACATTGTATGTAAAATAACAAGAAGTTGTTAAAAATACATGTATATTGATAAAAGTAATAAACTGTGACCAGTCTTACATGAACTATACCCATAAAACAAAGACAAATGCCCCAACAAATTCGAGGTCAAAGATTTAACCAGAAGTCAACCATTTAAATATGATATTCAGGCTTTTAAACCCTGATTAATACTCACATGAATTTTAAATGATAATAACATTATCAGCTTCAAAGATGAGAGACAAAAGATTTCTTCGAAGCATAATCATTGAAGGGGATGTGAAAGAGACAAAGTTTTACAAAAAAATTACAGAGAAGTCTACAAATAAGTCTTGTCTAGATTAAATGCACATAAATACAGTTCTGCCATTATACTATAATTGAAAGCTTTAATTATGTTGCAGATTTTTCAGGGTCACAGATCTAGGACAAACCATGTTCATTTAAAACATTCCTATTGTCTCTTGTATTATAAAGCCAAATTCAGAAACGTACCCAAGATATAATCCATAACAGTAAATTAGTAATGGTAAATAAAATGGTTGATACAATCATACACAGATAGAATCAGTAATATGACAAGATTTGTTTACAACATGCATGGCCAAAAAAAAAAAAAGGTCCATGAGTCACAATGCTCACCTGAGTAGTTAATATGACCCTTCTTGTTTTTATAGATTCTTTTTCCTAAGTACATGTATTTCCATGTAAACTTGTTCACCCTTGTGAAAAAAAAGATTTCTGACAATATTTTTTTTTTCCTATGGAAAAACTTTCATTGCCCATAGTGTCCACCTTACCCCAGGAGCCATGACATGAACAACCTCCAATCTATGCTATGTCAGAAAGCTTTCACATCTAATTTTCATCTTTTCTGGCCTAAGTGATTCTTGAAAAAGCAGAAAGACTTTTTTTAAATGACTCCACCCCATTTTTTAGTTACTTTTTCTTAATGATCTTCCCTTGAAAGAGGATGTGTCCCTTTTAGAAACTTGAATTTCCTTTATCCAAGGACTGTACTCTGTGTCAAGTTTGGTAGAAATTGGTCCAGTGGTTCTTAATAATCTTTAGAATGTCAAATAATAGAAAGTTTACAACAAGGACAACAACTCACACAAACTGGACAAATTTTGATCAGAAAAGCTCAGCCTTTGCCTCAGATGAGCTAAAACCATTATCTAGAGCCAATATTATATGTTTACCAACTTTTTAAAATAATATTTACAACACCTCTCAAAACACTACTACATAAAATAAGTACATTTTCTTTAAAATAAGCTTTACCAATAAAACACATGATCTCAAAGCTTCATTTTATTGTAAGGAACCAAGTGAAGAGTATGTAACATATCATGGAATAAACAGTAAAACATGCTTCTAATGAACTCATGCTATAGCCAAGTGAATCATTCATTCCTTGTGAGTTTAAAGCATATCAAGAAGCTTACAAATGTAAAAGAATGTTTATAATGAAGCAAAATCCAGTGCCCCTGGCACTAATTTGTTATATGTGTGTTTTACTGAATGTGTTTGCACCTGCAAAATTAATAATATCAATTAAAAAAAACATCATATTTTGATTTTGGCAAATTTTGTGAGTATCAATACAAATTATTAAACTGATAATGTCCTTCTACCCCTAAGAACTCACAGTTGTTAATCAGGGTTGGGCCATAAAACTGAGATGAACTCACTTTTGATTTCAGTCTCACTATTAATTCCTTTGGAAAAAGTGAGACTTAGATTAAAAGTGAGCTTGTCTTTACAGTTTTATGGTCCCCAGGCCAAATATCAATGTTGTGGTCATCTTTTGATCTTACTCTTTTCAGCAAATGACCTAATAATTTTACTAAATAAATATTCGATATCATCTTACTCTTTTCAGCAAATGACTTATTAATTTTACTAAATAAATATTCACTATCATCCTTATAATCAATTATAATTAACTCATATGTCTTCCTTTGGACAATCACCCCACTTTTAATTCAGATTGGATCGATGGATGTACACAGTGATAATTGTACAGGCATTAGCAGTGAAGTCTCAATTTCCCCTGTTTTCCTTATAAACTAGAATAAATTAAGACAATTCCATCAAAAATCAGCTTGAACCCTCCATTTTATATTTATGCTTATACGGCAAAATGTTTCAAATTTAATTATAACACTGATATTATGGAAAAATAAATAACTGAAATACTACAATTATTAGAAGCATTTTTTTTTTTCTATTTAATCATTATAAAATATGCAAACAATACTGAGAGAAATTGTTTTGTCCAAATGCTGTTATCATTATTTACTGCAAGTACACTGCCACATATTTCTCCTGAATTGTACTTTAAAGTGCATGTACAGCGTATTGTGACAAATTAATCTAAGAAATCTGCATGATTTTCTATACCCACATATTAAACAGAAATTGTAATTCTCTTGAAATATGACCAAATATATAGAAAAAAAGAATGTTTACAGATCTTATATAGCTTCATTGATAATTTAGATCATATTGTTAAATGCTAAGAAAAAAATCCTATAATAATGCTCAAATCATTGTTTGTTGGGATTGCTTTAAAGTGTGAAGTATTTGACTGTTTACAGTGATATGGGAAGGTGCAGTAGATAGCTCTAGTTGCGACGGGGATTTATAATACAACTCAAAAGGTCAAAACTGATACATCTAAAATCATCCACTGGGTTTTTGTTTTTAAAAAGTAATACATCTCAGGTAATCAATAATGGAAGAATTTGTTTTATTATATGGGAATAAAACAAGTATTACTTATGAAATTTTCACTTGTGTAAAATGAACTTCTGAATTGAACAAATGATATATAAATTATATAAACATGGTATACTTAACAAGGAAATTTCTGATTTGCAATGACTATATGGAGAGATCATTTCAATGATACAGAAAATTGAAAAAAAAAGTCCGAAAATGGATTCTTTTATCACTGCCTATTTCAACCAGTAGTAAAATCAAATATTGAGTGAGATTAATGGAATGTTAAATTTGACAAATGATTATGTATTAATATCCTGCAGCACTGAATGAAAAAAAAGCAATAATCATTTCAATTTTTTTTATCTAAATTGCAATGTACCCTGTAGTCATAATTTTGATTATATTATGCATCAATTTATATATATTTCATATTGCGTGTTTGCATCAATGACAATTCTACTTTAAATCATTCTTCTAATGAGACAAACATAATTTTTTCCTGTAAAATTCAACTACTTATATTTCATATGCCAAGTTTGGTTGAAATTGGCTCATGAAGTAATCAAAAGAAGATGGAAATACATAGACAGTTTACAGGTAAGCTAAAACACCAGGACAAAGATCCACTGTAACAGTTGCACAGAAGCTGCTGGGTGAAGTCACAACAGAGATTTCAACTTTTAATGCTACGAGCTGATAGGTGAGATGAAATGACTACATCTATCTCAGCTCCCACCGAGAATGTCAGTCGCAGGCGCGAGTATCAAGTTAAAACACCAGGAAAGCTGTCACTGGTAGATGACAAATAATCCGATCAGTATACTAACAGTCCCGTCCCCTACTGCTAAGTAAATCTGCACAGCTTCAGCAAAAACAGGCATCATATTCATGTTGTCATGATCAGGTTCTTATATTTCTATACAAACTTGTGATATAACTCTAAAGTACAGAGAGAATAATACTGACATTTACGATTTTCCAAGTCACATCCTGTTTCAGCCCGAGACACCAATATTAACCCGAGGCCAGAAGGCTCGAGGGCTGATAGTGGGAGAAGGCTGATACAGGGTGTGATATGAAAGGGTAACTAATATGTCTTAAAATTTTCAGTATATAACATAGAAACAAAATACAATTGACAGCTCACGTCTTTAATATTGAGCAAACAAACTTTTTTTTTTAAATCATTGACTATAGCTTATTAAGTTATTATATCAAAAAGCAGTAATTTATATTGAAGAGAATGTGACCAAAGAAATAGGTACTGTACTATATGTAACCAACAGCACTGTTTTTGTTTAGGAAAAATCTATCAGGGGTGTGATATAAATCTGTATCAGCCCTGCAGGATCCGTAAATATACAGCGAAGGCGTATAACAAATTTGGTATTCATTACATAGTAGTACGTAATAAAATAATAAATGTAGTGAATATTAAAACACACCAGTAAGAATAGCACTTCTATGATAATAATCAAACAAAAAAATAATAAAAATTCCAAAGTTGATGGTAAAATATTATGTATATTTCTCCATCTTAAAGAAATAAAGCACCTGTCTTTCTTATAATTAAGTTGTTTACAATGTAGTTCCATCATATAGAAGGTAAAAAAAATCAATGAGACAATTACAGCTGATACATGTATATATTGTAATCTATGAATACGATTTTCAAATCCTGCATTTCTGATAAATATAATTTATTCATTTCTTAAAAATTCACGTCATATTAGTTTGCAGAAATGCTTTTCATATATATTCTTGTTTTGAATGAATTTTAATAATACAATTATTTACAAATTATGCACTAGTAAATGATGATTTTAGATTTTTAAAATGCTCAAATATCCTTTGGTTGGAATGAATATGTGAAAAAACTAACATTAAAAAATATTTGAGATAACTGGTGATTTTCAATATCCCACTTGTAAAGGATATAATCTTCAGACATCTACAAACTGTGGCCTATAACATTGGGATGTCTAACACCATAATTCTTTCCATGACAAAAATTGTCCTTTTTGACGGTACTACTTGCCCACCTGTTCGTACTGAGACAGCTTTTTTAATAATTTTGTGTTTTCTTCCTTCATCCTCTTGACTTCATCTTTGAGTGCGTTGTTTTCTTTCTCTAGATACCCAGCCCTCAGTGCGATTTGATTTTCTTTGATACGGCGGGCCTCTCGTGATCGTTTGGCCGCTACATTGTTTTTCAGACGCCTCGACCAATACTTCTCATCCTTACAATCTTCTGGTACAAAAACCTGAAAAGTCCAACAAAATACTAACCAACAGATGTCTTATTAAATCAGTCAAAATCCTGAAAAGTCCAACAAAATAAAATCCACCAGATGTTTTATTAAATCAGTCAAAAACCTGAAAAGTCCAACAAAATACAATCCACCGGATGTCATTAAATCAGTCAAAAACCTGAAAAGTCCAACAAATACGACCCACAGGATGTCTTATTAAGTCAGTCAAAAACCTGGAAAGTCCAACAAAATACACTGTACAATCCGCCAGATGTCTTACTAAATCAGTCAAAAACCTGAAAAGTCCAACAAAATACACTGTACAATCCACCGGATGTCTTATTAAATCAGTCAAAAACCTGAAAAGTCCAACAAATACAATCCACCGGATGTCTTATTAAATCAGTCAAAAGCCTGGAAAGTCCAAAAAAATACAATCCACAGGATGTCTTATTAAATCAGTCAAAATCCTGAAAAGTCCAACAAATACAATCCACCGGATGTCTTATTAAATCAGTCAAAAACCTGAAAACTCCAACAAAATACAATCCACAGGATGCCTTATTAAATCAGACAAAAACCTGAAAACTCCAACAAAATACAATCCACAGGATGCCTTATTAAATCAGACAAAAACCTGAAAAGTCCCACAAAATACAATCCACAGGATGTCTTATTAAATCAGTCAAAATCCTGAAAAGTCCAACAAAATACAATCCACCGGATGTCTTTTTAAATCAGTCAAAAGCCTGAAAAGTCAAACAAAATACAATCCACAGGATGTCTTGTTAAATCAGTCAAAAACCTGAAAAGTCCAACAAATACAATCCACCGGATGTCTTATTAAATCAGTCAAAATCCTGAAAAGTCCAACAAAATACTATCCAACAGATGTCTTATTAAATCAGTCAAAATCCTGAAAAGTCCAACAAAATACAATCCCCCGGATGTCTTATTAAATCAGTCAAAAACCTGAAAAGTCCAACAAATACAATCCACAGGATGTCTTATTAAATCAGTCAAAAACCTGAAAAGTCCAACAAAATACAATCCACACGATGTCTTGTTAAATCAGTCAAAAGCCTGAAAAGTCCAACAAAATACAATCCACCGGATGTCTTATTAAATCAGTCAAAATCCTGAAAAGTCCAACAAATACAATCCACAGGATGTCTTATTAAATCAGTCAAAACCTGAAAAGTCCAACAAAATACAATCCACTGGATGTCTTATTAAATCAGTCAAAAACCTGAAAAGTCCAACAAAATACACTGTACAATCCACCGGATGTCTTATTAAATCAGTCAAAAACCTGAAAACTCCAACAAAATACAATCCACCGGATGTCTTATTAAATCAGTCAAAATCCTGAAAAGTCCAACAAATACAATCCACCGGATGTCTTATTATATCAGTCAAAAACCTGAAAAGTCCAACAAAATACAATCCACAGGATGTCTTTTATATACAATATATGTTTTTAAAATGTGTGTCTGTTGATAAAGTAAAAAATACAATCCACCTGGATGTCTTATTAAATCAGTCAAAATACTGAAAAGTCCAACAAAATACAATCCACCGGATGTTTTTGTAAATCAGTCAAAAACCTGATTGGGAAAGTCCAATATATATATATGACCCATATATTTCTTATTAAATCAGTCAAAATAAAAATTTTAATTAAATCACTGATCAAATAATCATGAATGCCTTTAATTATTGTAAACAAATTGGCACAAAATTGAAGAAACTAAACTTGTATATATAAAATATAGATTATAAAAGTCCAATTAAAATTTTAATCCACAGTGTGTGTTTTTTTAAATCAGTCAAAAACCAAGAGCAGCTGAAAATTAAACATGCAACAAAATACAATCCACCGGATGAAAATTTTATTAAATCAGTCAAAATATCTTGAAAAGTCCAACAAAAAGTACAATCCACCGGATGTTCCTATTAAAGATTTAAAATTGTAGCTGTTATTAATACAAATACAATAAAGTCGAATGTGTTATTAAATCAAGTTGATATAAAAAGTCTAAAAATTCTTAACAAAATATTATGTGTTCCAACAATAGTGTCTTTTTAAATCAGTCAAAAATTTCTGTTTTAATTAGTCTAAAAATGCAATTCACATATTTTTTTTAAATCAATTATAAAAGCTGAAAAGTTTAAACTTTCAATCCATATGCTGTTCTGTATGTTTGTCAAAATACTGAAAAGTCCAATGCATTGGTTATGAACATAATGTGTAATTTTCTTTCATTTAAAATTGTTGCTCCTAATAATATAATAAATTGTATATAATTATACACATTGTTGATGTCTTGTTAAATCAGTCAAAAGCCTGAAAAGTGTCCATATAAGGAAATACAAAATATTAAATCCACCAGTTTTTGATGTTCTCATTAATATTCAGTTAAAATATTTCTGAAAAGTCCAACAAATACAATCCAACTGCGGAATGTGTGTATGCAAATTATTTTGCATAAAGTCAGTCAAAATCCTGAAAAGTCCAACAAAATACTATCCAACAGATGTCTTATCAAATCAGTCAAAAACCTGAAAAGTCCAACAAATACAATCCACAGGATGTCTTATTAAATCAGTCAAAAACCTGAAAAGTCCAACAAAATACAATCCACCGGATGTCTTATTAAATCAGTCAAAAGCCTGAAAAGTCCAACAAAATACAATCCACCGGATGTCTTATTAAATCAGTCAAAATCCTGAAAAGTCCAACAAATACAATCCACTGGATGTCTCATTAAATCAGTCAAAAGCTTGAAAAGTCAAAAAATATGCAAACAAACCAATTTTTTTAAATCAGTCAAAAATCCTGAAAAGTCCAACAAAATACAATCCACCGGATGTCTTTTTAAATCAGTCAAAAGCCTAAAAGTCCAACAAATACAATCCACTGGATGTCTATTATCAGTCAAAATCCTGAAAAGTCCAACAAAATACTATCCAACAGATGTCTTATTAAATCAGTCAAAAACCTGAAAAGTCCAACAAATACAATCCACCGGATGTCTTATTAAATCAGTCAAAATCCTGAAAAGTCCAACAAATACAATCCACTGGATGTCTTATTAAATCAGTCAAAAACCTGAAAAGTCCAACAAATACAATCCACCGGATGTCTTATTAAATCAGTCAAAATCCTGAAAAGTCCAACAAATACAATCCACTGGACATATCTCATTAAATGTCAACATGCTTTATTTAATATCAAAACATGCATGCATAACAAATACAATTTTTTTTCCATTTCCAATTTTTATCACTGCAAATGATACAATATTATTTCATTAATTTTTTTATCATTAAAGAGAGTTTGTTTTGAGTTTTCCCCCTATTGCATGCATATAAAGCTGAAATTTGTACCTTCCATAAACTAAAAATAAATGAAAAAGTATTTTGGACACTGAAAAAATCATAGGCTTTATAGGTGTTAAGTATGTACTGATTGTATCTATTTTATTTTCATTATGAGAAACAGCCATTTACTCCCAGATGAAGACAACAAAATATACTTGAAATTACACTTTGTAAAGTTATGTCCCTTGACTACCAACTTTGGGAAAAAACCATAGAATTCTCAAACTGGCCTTTATAGTTTTCAGGATTGTAACTTTGTCATTCATTATTTGTCTTAAAAATAATTGTTGGATCTTGTATTTTGATTGATGGGGTATATAAATTACCTTATATTGAAGGAATAAAAATCAATACAGTCAGTTAGTTGTGTAAATTATAGGGTAGATACTCTAATTGCATGAAAAACATCAGAATTAGAAGTTTTCAGGTTGCACTGTACAGAGAGTTTGTTTTGAGTGGGTTTCTATTAATGATATCAAATTTGTTACCTTTCTTGATTTCTTGATAATGGGCTGGGGCTTCAATTCTTCATCTGTAAATTGACACTTCCTGGGATCAAAGTTTTCTTGTCCTACATTTTTTAAAGAAATTAATTATAAATAATATTTCCACTGTCTCACAAGAGGCCCATAGGCCTTTACACTAACCTAAGTTTTTCAGGCTATAATAAACACATTAATCCCACCTGGAATTCAACTCTGATTTGTGACAAAAATTCTGTGTTGGTGATAGATAATAAAGTCTCTGTACATGAAGCCAATATCTCTATGAAGTTTATGAGGACAGAAATAAGGTACATTAATGTACAAACAGATCTACTCTGGGACTGATCCCTTGACCTTGGAACCAATCGTATTAAAATTAGACTTTCTGAAATCTGCTAATTCACTTTCTTAACATCTTAAAACTACCAAATCCATCAGACCTGCAAGCAACACAAATTGAAAATTAGTAGATGTCAGATGAAAACGACCATAAGATAAATGCACTTGGGCCTGAAGCTATGGCTGTGAATTTCTAAATCTTGGGAAAGGTCTCATTCCTTATTATAATCAAGCTAATCATTTGACTGCTTTAACTCCAAGATTAAGGAAAAAAGAAGATTTTTGACAAATACATTCATTCAAATGGTTTGGGTTAAACCTCTAGGGCCTGAAGACCGGCCAGAGGCTGCAAGAGCCGCAGTGAAGACCATGAAATTCTCAATTCCTCATCCCTTTTAATCATATATGCTTATTATACAACAACTGGTACATATAGTTTACATCCTCTTGACAAGCGAAAACGGAAAATAACTGAAAAAAATGCAAGTGACCTAATTTAAAAAAGAAGTATTACTCCTGAAACTCATTAAAGTGAGCCCTTGCACCGAGATCGTTAGCTGCAGTAATTATGACATGTTTGGGTATTGATTTAGAGAATAAAACCTATAAACTGGGGAAGAAGACACCGGATCTTGGGCTGACTTCTTTCTGATGAATAATTTAATTAATGAAAGAATCAGCAAGCACAATGAGAAAGCAATAATGAAATCCCTGTCTTAAATAAAATTCCTTGCCGTGTCTGCAGTGATTTGACATACAACTGGTTTTTTGCCCTTTTCCAGGAGTGGCAGTGTAGACTCAATTTAGGACAAAGCTCGATCACTACTGCTAACACATTTAATTCAGGACAAAGCTATACTGCTAACACATTTAATTAAGGACAAATCTATACTATTAACAGTATACAGTTTTTACTTTACATTTAAGTTCGAGAAAATTAGCACTTGGACTTGAGCATGGCAATTTTATGATAAATAAAATATTGATCCTTGATCAAGTGTCTTTTTGTTACAAATTGAGTCAAGTTTAAGTGCAATCGACAAAAAAAAAAAAAAAGAAAAGAAAAGAAAAAACATGTGGTAGATGATTAAACAATAGAAAGAATTCACTGAAATATCTATTTTTAGTTACCATGACATAATAGACCATCTATAATTGGATTATGTCTTGTGTACCATAAATTTAATTGAAATCTGAGATCAAAGCTGTAATATATGTACATGCATATGCCATTTTGAGAAAAATTCTTTGAATTTCTTATTTTTATAACCATGACAACATCATTCATTCAAATCAAAATCTGATAAAGAAAATTTTACGTCAGAGTATTTAAAGTCTACTTGTCTTAGAAGTATCTACATTTTATTGAAATAAGTTCAAAACTGTAAGAAAAGAAGCTTGAGGCTTTGGGTAAAATAATTATGGGAACTAGCCCCCCTCATCTTCTAGAGTTTCCTTAAAGAATTTTATAAGAAATACTATTAACAACATGTTAAGAAAGTAAGAGTATGAAATATCATGTGCTAATGTTTTTTAAACTGTTTTTCACACTGATACTTATTGACGAATATCTGTCATTTTGCTCCAGTTCATCTCAATAACTGACAGCTGTACAGTTATCACTGTATGGTAGTCATGGAAATATATATATATATATTACCTGGAATGGATGCTAGAGCCAAGTCATTTGGATTGACTTCGTACTCTGCCACTGGACTACGTGAGGGAGGATTGGACTGGTTAGAGCTAGCCTGGTCCACATCCCCTCTCCGTCTGACACTATCTGCATGGTCTACAACATAAAATGTACAGTGAATGACATCATTCTGACCAATCAACTCAGTAGTGTTCAGAGAGATATCAGGAAATAAAGTCAGGTCCTTATGCACTGAAATAAAAAATAAAGAAGCACAGGGGGGTTAAATATATGTCTTTAGATATACACTGTACAGTCATGCATGTACATGTTTTTTTGAATGAAAAAGCTTAAAATATTATGGGAATTAGGTTTCTTGAAGGAATTTTGTTCATTCAAAATAGAAATTGAATTTTTAACAAACAAGAATATTTGTGGCATCCTTGGTAGAAAATTGGGTTTCAAGATGTCAAAAATATGAAAAGTTTACAAACAGATAGACAGACAGATAGACGGATGACAAAACAAGATCAGAAAAGATCATGTAAGCCTTTGGCTCAGGTGAACTAAAAATGCAGAATTTTGTTTGCATAGCCTAAAGCAGAGGCTCATATGAAAAATTATTGAAAAGGGTGAACATGTAAAGATAACAACCAGTGATTGAACAAAAAGAACTTCTAACAACACAAATCTGTGAACAATGCATATAAACACAGACCCCTGGAAATGTGAGAGGTGGGATCAGGTGCCAAGGAGGAGTAACAATCCCCTGCTGACAATTCACACCTGTTGTGAGCCACATGTATTGATCAAGTAGATGGAACATTGTGTTTCAAATTTAGTACAAAATTGAGGTCTAACAAGTGGTTTGAAACAAGTCAACTATAGTATGACGAAGTGATGGGTAGTATTTGCTAATAAGGTCATTATAAACACAGGAGTATTTGAGAAATGCTGACTTAAATGAGGTTGTTGAAACCTTGTAACATAAACTTAAGATGTGAGTAGCTGTCTTGCTTTAAAAATTGATCGTACTCAGGGTATGATGCTCTTGAGTAGCGAATAAATTTGGAGAAATATTAGCATCATATGCAGATGATAGCAAAATATTACTACATAAATTAAGAGAGGAACTATTCTATGTAAACAAAAAAATGTTAATTGAAAGTAAAAAATGTACTCAAGAACCCTAAATGAATTTTTTATGTTAGTTTTATCTTAACATTTTAAGGTCAGATTTGGGAAGAAACTCCTCACAGTGCATGTAGTAAATATGTTTAATCAAGATGCTTATAATTCTAGCAGGGGAATTCCTGGTGCTTCCCCTAAATCTGTTGTAGTTAAATCTCATGTCAACTTGATGCACAAGGCACATTAACTAAGACTAAAACATGGATTGAATCTCGTCTATTTATATAAAGGCAACATACTAGAATGAAACAAGCTAATTCAGAGAATTTGTGTCCCACGCTTAGGGAAAAAGTAAACCATGTGCAGTTCGGGGGGGGGGGGGGGGGGGGGGGGGGGATTTGGATCCCCCTGACTGAATTTGTAGAATTATTAAATGTATATATATGTATACTGAAGCAAATGAAATATGTCAATATGGATATAGAGATTTGATTGCTTATTGTTAATTATGTGTATAGAAGATTCTTTTTATATTGAATATTTATCACACTGTAATGATAATTTTATGAGTTTGTACAAGGCTAGACCTCATAATTTTTTTCATTTCACATGCTGAATACTATCATTTAGTAAAAAAAAGTATTTCGGTGAAAAAAAAAAAAAAGGAATTGCTCGAGATTCGAACCCGTAACCTCTCACATGTGAAGCGAGAGACATACCACTACACCACGGACTTGCTTTCAACTTGCGAAAATTATATGCAAAGATGAAGTCACATACATGTATATTTATTCACGTTCGATATTGTCAAAATTTCACACAATGCATGGTGTCTAATTTAAGCTTTATCAAACAGTTCTAATAGATGTAATAAGAATATAAAGTCCGCCGAGAACCTGTTTTATACGTAATAACTCTCCTCATGCCCCTGTGCTAAGAATAGCGACATGTAATACAACAAATACTAATAAAACAAACAGGACGGGACACTTTGAGAAGGGTGAGAGAGGCCCTAGGGTGTTTTGGTATAAAATTACCTTGCAAAAGCTCAAAATGGTGTCTTCCCACTTAGCCAAAATTCTGAAAATGTTACAGGTGACTGGTTTTGGCTAGGCGGGAATGGTGCACAGGTAAGGGGAGGGAGAGAACAAAAGAAATTAATTACAGGTGACCTATAGTCTGTTTAAGATTAACCACAAGAAATAGGTTAAAATTTACTTATTAAATGCTTATATTGCAATGAATGGTAACTGAAAATAATATTTGAAATTATATATATATATATATATTTTTAAATTTAGAATAAATTAATGCCATTTTTTCTAAATTGTTTCAATAAAATTAATTATTAATGAAGAAATAAAAAAAAAAATTAGTCTAATTTTTTTTTAAATTTGTAGATGATAAACGATTTGTATTCTTTTTTTTATTTTCTATATTGTGATTTTTTTTTTTTTAATTTGATTTTTTTTTTTTAATTTATTAAAAAAAAATTAAGTGCCAATTTTAATATACTTTGTATCACAGATATTTTAAAAATACATGTGAATGAAAGGTACGGTATTATAAATATCTTTAAAATCTTTAATCTAATATGTACTGTAGTCATGTGTTTAAACTTCAATTCGAATTATTTTGATTATAAAATTATTTATTAAAATTAAATATCACATTATTAGAAAAACATGAAAAAGATGACTGATAAATTAATATGTAAAAGTGTTTATTTTTAAAAGATAAACTTTTAGAAATAAATATGCATATATTAAAATGTTTTGTTTGAAAAATATGGTAAAACAAGATATTCTTTAATAGATACTCTATTTTATCATTCAAACATTTTTTTGTTCATTAAGAATTTGTTTGATAATATTTTATTGAATAAATACTATACAAATGGTTTGAAAACAAGTTCTAACAACTTACGAGCTTCTCACCATAAAATCCTACAACTGTCAATGTTTATACATGGGAAGAAGAAAAAACCTGTTGATATAAGAGTTAAATTAAGTTTTGCATGGACACTTTATGTATTTCTAGTAAACTATATATATCAGATTATATTATATTTTTACCATCAATTAATTTTTTTCTCACTTTTTCACAAGAAAATCGTTTTTTATTTAGATTCTCTTTAAATAAAACTTGATCATAAGTTATTTCCATTTAAAAATCATATGGATTTAATGTACCGTTATGAATTTTAAAATAATTTATATGTAGAACCTGATTAATTAATAATTATGTTATAAATCAAGTATTTATGATTATGTATTTTGAACTTATACACCACAGGTAATAAGTACAGGTAATAAGCTGAAAACAGACTATACACAGGTGACCACTCAGGTGTGAATATCCCAATTTTGGCTAGATGGGAATAAGAAATTCAGAATTTTGGCTAAGTGGGAATCCTCTCGAAATATCACCCGGAAAGGATATTGTTACACACAGAGAGTATGTATAAATTTACGACCTTGAACTTTGACCTTTTGACCTCAAACTCAATAGGGGTCTTCCTTAGGCCACAGGGAGTTGTTATGTAAAATTTCATTGCAAAAGCTCAAAGGGTTCTAGAGACATCGCGCGGAAACGAAAGTGTTAAAACAGACAGAATTTGCAAATTTATGACCTTGACCTTTGACCTTTTGACCTCAAAATCAATTGGGTTCTTCTTTAGTCCATAGGGAGTTGCTATGCAAAATTTCATTGCAAAAGCTCAAAGGGTTCTCAAGATATCGTGTGGAAACGAAAGTGTTACAGACAGAATGACGGACAGACCCAAATTAATATCCCCCACTTCTCAAGTGGGGGACAAAAATCTCAATGTGAAGGTTGCAATTTTAAAAAACACAAGTCAAAGACACTTCCTCTGCCAGAGATTGCAGTTAAATTAACCCGGATTTTTCTTTAAAGGTTTCTCTAGTGAATGACATTTTGTTGCTTTGGGATTAGATGGGCAAGATCTAGAGCAAAAATCAATACGTTTAAAAAAAACGCAGTAAGAGACACGTTACATCTTAACCACTCAGAATCAAACCATCCGTTACCCTAACATATCAAATTTTTACAAAGGTTTCACACCATTTCATAGCATTCAACAGAATTAATGTAGCTGTCAACATTTACATATACCATAACGACACAGCCAATCGTAAAAAGATTCCCTTTAATAGCTGGCATGTTAATTTGTTTGGAAGAAAATGCATGACATCACTACAAGTTAATGCAGTAAAATCTAGTCCACTTTTAAACATCATGCAGTTTTCAGTTTACAAGTGTCCCTCAGTGATAACTGATTTATGTTTTAAAAAAATAACAAGAGGCCAATGGGCCACAACACTCACCTGAGTAGCTTTGGTCCTGCTGTTCTTCATCTGATTTTCCTTCTTTTAATACCTATTGTGGCCCCACCCTTCCCCAAGGGGTCATGATTTAATAATTTAGAATCTACACTATCCAAAGATATATGCTTCAACTTAAATCAAATTTTCTGGTGCAGTGATTCTTGAAAAGGAGACTTTAAAAGATTAGATTCTTATAAATATTTCAATTTAAACTTGGATTCCCTATTGTGCCCTATAGCCCTATCCTACCCCAAAGTGTTACTAACAGTTATGTAAAAGTCAGTGCTTCCAGCAAAAGATAACATATAATAATGCAGTAATGTAAAAGTCAGTGCCTCTAGCAGTATTTATATAGTGTAAATGTCAGTGGTTCTAGCAACAGTGCTATATTGTAAAATCAGGGTTTCTAGCAACTGTTAACAGTATCAATCTGTATTGTAAAAGTCTGGACTTCCAGCAACAGTGCTGTATTTTAAAGCCAGGGCATCTAGCAACAGTTAGCAGATAGCAGTTCTGTAAAAGTCAGTGCTGCTAGCAATAGTTAACAGCTAGTATATATTGTTATAACCCTACTAAACATTCCCTTTATAATTTTTTCTTACTTAAAAAGACCAGCAGTTAATAATTTTGACTGTTTTCCCTGACTGTCAGTCCAAGAACTGTTAAAATTGACTTTTAAAAAAGACTGTTGCCCACTGATGTCATATGGCGCTAAACTGAGTTATCTTTTCATTCGGAAAAGGAGTATAACGAAACAGTTGTTCACAGGAGTCTTGGAAAATAGTCGACTTGTTGGACCAGAGTACAATCTGTTGCCTGCGGCCTACAGCCTTTCCTTGGGCAACAGTTTGCACTCCCGTCCAACAGATCGACTGTTTCCCTCTACCCCAGTCAACAACTGTATAGGAGTACTGTAAAAGTCAGGGCTTCTAGCAACAGTTAACTAACAGTATATAGAACTGTAAAAGTAGGAGTACAACAATTAACAGCATAAAAGTCAGGGCTTCTAGCAACAGTTAACTAACAGTATATAGCAGTACTGTAAAAGTCAGGACAACTAACAACAGTTAACAGCATATAGAATTAGTTAAAGTCAGGGCAACTAGCAACAGTTAACATGATTTAGCAGTACTGTAAAAAGCAGGACTTATAGCAACAGTTAACTGACAGTATATAGCAGTACTGTAAAAGTCAGGACAACTAACAACAGTAAACAGCATATAGGAGTACTGTAAAAGTCAGGGCTTATAGCAATAGTTATCTAACAGTGTATAGCTGTATTGTAAAAGTCAGGGCTTACAGCAACAGTTAACTAACAGTATATAGCAGTACTGTAAAAAGCAGGACTTATAGCAACAGTTAACAGTTTACAGCAGTATTGTAAAAGCCAGGGGTTCTAGCAACAGTTAACATCATTTAGCAGTTCTGTAACAGTCAGGGCAACTAGAAACAGTTAACAGCATTTAGAAGTACTGTATTAAGTCAAGGCTTCTAGCAGTTTTGTAAAAGTCAGGGCTTTTAGCAATAGTTAACAGTATATAGCAGTATTGTAAAAGTCATTGTTTCTGGTAACAGTTTTCAGCATACATAGGAGTTCTGTAAAAATCAGGGCTTTTAGCAATAGTTAAAAGTATATAGCAGTACTGTAAAAGTCGGGGCTTCTAGCAACAGTTAACTGTTTATTGCAGTACTGTAAAAGTCGGGGCTTCTAGAACAGACAATATATAAATATTACATATAGTTGAGTGTAACATTCCCCTCAAAAACCATTTACCCCTTACGAAAAAAATTCAAATTCTAATAATCTGAATTATATAAATTAGTAAAATTCCCCTTTTTTCTCCCAGTAACACCCCCAGTTTGTCCTTCGTGTAACCCACTTGATGCAGCCTAGTATTTATTTTAATAATAACAGACAAGTTACCAGTGATGTGTGGTTGAGGTGAGAGGTCCTTGTCCTGGGGCTGTTGTTGTGGTAGATTTGGTCCAATAGGATTCTCTGTTGATTTGTATGGGGAGGTCGGGCTTCTCAGGGCTTCGCTGTTAAAGTACGGAGGGCTGGGCTCATGGAGGCTCTCATACCCAGGGCTAGCTTTTGGGGACAGGCTCTTTTTGGGGGGAAGGGGAGACGGAACTTTGGGGGCAGTAGTTTGTAGCTGAATGAAATCCTCTGAGGGTGAAACTGAAAACAATATAATTAAAATTTTATCATTCATAATGATTTAATCATTGTAAATATATGTCCCACAAAAGACTAAAAGAAAACAAGTATATGAACATGATGAATAATGTAAATGTTAAATTGTGCATTATATGAAATTCCCTTTAACATGCTTAAATGAATTATATTTCCATCTCTGCATGGATTAAATGAGATGGCATTTGTCCCTTGCATATCCCTCCTCTTTTATCTTTTGTTTCAGTGATCTTGAATGCATGCCTTTCCCTTGTCCTTCATTGACACTGCATTTTTGGTTACAAAATGCATATTTTTATGCTTTCTCTTCTAGCATTATATATACATGATATATGATTATCTCTATGCTTTTACCTATTTTTAGTTTCTGTTTGCTGTTTTTCAAGCTATCATAAAACATCCTTGTTGAAGAGAGCGACCTTGAAGTCATGTGCCCCTACCCATCAGTTTACTAATCTTAGGTTTGTCAGAAAACTTCTTTGTTATTGTAACTTGAGAGGTATTTCCCTGGCTCAAGTATTTCTTACAAAGACATTTATAAAAAAAAAAAAAAAAAAAAACGTTGTTCATTATCCTCTAACTCTCTTGCTACAATAAATAAAAAATAAAGCATACAATCACATTTCCCCCCCCCCCCCTCGATCTTCCTTTTTGTTTGACAAAATGGCAGAAAATTGGGGTTAAGTTTACCTGACTTTCTCTCTGTGGGTTCCTGACATTGCTGATTGTCAATCTTTTTAGCTTCTGTGGAGGGAATCCCGTTCTCTGAGAGAAATTCATCCAGATCCATGTACTGTAAGCTGAATTCCCCATTGTCGCCCCCACCCACCTGACTAGCACTGTTCCATAACGTGGGTCCTAGAAAGGCAGAAGCGATTCCGTATCCCAGTGACACCTCTCCTTTTTTTTCTGCAGCTGAAAAAATTATTTTAATATTTGATAATACCAGTTTTCTTATTTTCATGTCATATACAATGTATGTAACAAAAGCACACTTATTAATGTATGAAGTTTAACTGTTTTGTAGGAACAGAAACAATTGCACAAAACCTTAAAAATTTGGAATTCTTTGATATATTTTTTAAATAAGCATGAATTAATATATATATATACACATAAAAAGGTTTTGTGAAATTGACCTTTTTAATTATCTGATTAATTAATTTAACTGTAGTGTAGTGGTTAATGTTGTTTATTTATTGACCGACTGGCTACTTTGAGTGCAAACTGGAATAAGAGGCCATCTGTCTTAAGTGGCAGTTTTCCAGACTTCCCAAAGGTGGCCTCTTAAAATAAGTTTGACTGTATTGACTGTTTGACTGTATATATACATACTAATAAGCTACTATACATTGTATGGTACTACATACTAAGATCATATACATTGTATGGTACCAAAGGTGGATCCAGGGCCTGCGTCCTGAGCATGCCCCCCCTGTTTGAAATTTTTGTATGTAAAATTTATATGTCCATTATCCTAAAATCAAGAAAAAAACATTGTTTATTTGTAAGAACTTGTCAGACCACAAAAAGGACCTTGCCTTAGACTCACTGGGGGCTTCAGTACAGCCACCAGACCCCTCTGCCTTCTATCCCCCCCCCCCTTTACAAAATTCCTGGATCCGCATGACTAGAGAAATTGACAACCATTGATTTTTTTAGTGAGTTTCTTCTATAGTAAAAGCTATGATTTCAGTTAATCAGTAATATGGAATAAGATTGGGTCTCAAAGAGTATCTCCTTAATCAACATATATCTCTTCAATTTTTGTCTGTTTCAATATATCAATACACAACTTATTCAAGTATACATATAGGCAAGTATTTAGTGAGTAATTTACAGTTAAACAGACTCTTTTTTGAAAATCTTGAATTTCATATAATTAAGTTGGATGCTGTCAGATTTATATTAATTCATAGTAATTTTTTTTTTTTCATTTCAAGTTGCACTTTCAAAATATACTTTAACCTCTTATCATACTGTTTAAATATAGATAAAAACTTTTTAAAACATTTATGTGGACTCTGCATTATAAATTAATAAATATTTTAAGTATTGCAAATGTGCAAATTTAAATGCACAGAATTTTTCAACTTTATTTAATGCAAATTTAATATACTGGCTACTTCCACTTAATTAAATTTTATAGTCATTATATGATATCATCATTCATGGACGTCAAAAAATGTCATCAAAGTATACTAAGTAGAAAAAACTCATGCACAATATATAAAATATCATGTCTAGATTCTGACAGATTCTGCTTTAATGAATATTCACGGGGATAAAGCGGCCTTTGTTTCATCACTTTTTAATAAATACAGCAAAGTTAAGAATATAAATGAAATGAAACATTATTGACTTGAAAAAATCAAAGTGATTTCCGAGTGAGGGTTCTTTTTTGACCTAGTATCAAAAGAAAACCATAATAATACATGTTTCGCGGATCCCCGCAATGCAGCTGCAATGTGCTTACTTGTTTTGCATGTTGTAATATACATAAAGGTGCATACTTACGTCTATTTAGCATAGGATGATGTTGCAGCTCCGGTATTTCCAGCAAATCCTTAAGGGTATAGCGCGCATCCCCGTAGCTATTAAAGGCCATCTTGCACCTGTTAAAAACACAACCACACTCATGTAAACTGACTGCCATGAAATTTCCCTTATCTGTGTCAATATATGTAAAAATATCTACCAATCAGCGCCTGCCAATGTACGCTACCTCCAAGTTTATTGATAAATTCATGTAAATGTCACGTTGAGACCAATGTGTTAAACTATCTGACTGCCATTTTATATATACTTGGTCATTAATGCACTTGTGCTCAGTGAAACTCCTTGGATAGAATCGGAGCTCATCCGTTATTCTAATTTTTTTTTACGATTTAAAAAGAAGCTGTATGCAGAAGTGGGCGTGGATTAATTAATGTAGTAGCATCAAGGACCTGTCAAGTAGAACGTATACTAGGCCTAAATTTATTTTTTTAAAATTCCATAATTATAACAATATATGTTTATTCACCAATCAAGGGCCCTCAGGGGGCATGAACAAAGAGAAAAAACTTATTGAAACTGTGTTAAGTGATCGCAAACTGTGGATATAATATTAGAGTACTACTAACTTGACATCAGCACATGCCCCTGAAATATATAAGGCCAGTCACCTAAAGTCTATACCATATCCTTAACAATTTTTGACAAGCAATAAAGCAGGGAAAAAATATCATGAAATCTTAAAATACTGTATACATGTGTACTTAATTCTTTAAAAGGCGGGCTTCATATTTTAGCGGCTTTAGCGCAGACAAGGATGCGCTAATTCTTGAATACCGCTAGGAATTCATTTTTCAATAGAATATACGACAAGAACATGTGTAGCGCTAATTCATGATTACGCCAACAACTGCATATCCATTGAATGCACTAAATTTTGAATACGCTAAATAATGTACACGTACAGTATTGAGAGGCACCCATCTGTAAATGAACCTTGTTTTCTAAAATGTGTTGGCAATATCATCTACCTCCCCTTGTCCATACGGACCCGCCAACTGACTCTCGGAAGTAAATACTTACAAGCAATTTCCATAATAATAAAAACTGAAAAATAATGGAAAATTTAAAAAAAAAATCTTTTTGAACGGGTTGCAGTCTTTTTGCGAAAATAAAGTACCAGAATTGTGCGGAGACATTCAATGTTATTCAAACAAAAGGGATTAAAGGTTTCTCTTTTAAAAAAAAAAAGAAAAAAAAAAACTTTCTCCCGTTGCGTTTAAAAGCAACAGTGACAGAAGTTTTTCTAACAACTTCAATAATTTGCAGAAATCCATGGACTGAATAATATACCTATAAATGTTTCAAAAAAATTAATGGGAGAATTAATTAATTGGAAAAGGGAAATTTTAAGGTTTAAAATTTCCCCAGTTTTGATGACAAAGGTCATGACATTCTAAAAAACAAAACAAAACAAAAAAAAAGCCTTGGAGGGACAACTTACTTGTTTTGACTTATTTGTTAAAATGACTTATTTGTTTTGAGATATTTTTTTGTTAGTTCATCCAAGGCTTAACTCAAGGATTATCAATACCTTTTCCATTTAAATTATACGAGCCATCTGTGGAAACTTGGAGAAGAAAATTATCGGAAAAAAAAATTGAATTTATTACAATAAAATATAAACTCCCAAACTGGAATTTACATTTAAGAACTAACTTTTAATAATTCAAAAATAATATTTACTTTAGAAGTTAAAAAAATTATCTAGATTACACAATCAATATGTACTGGATTATCAATACCTTTTCCATTTAAATTATACGAGCCATCTGTGGAAACTCCGGAGAAGAAAATTATCGGTTAGCTGATAAGGCAGGTAAAATCATTGTTTTTATTAGTCAGACTCATTTAGAGGAACTTGGATTTAATTCCACAAGACTATTGGTAACCTAACTTATACTTAGAGTTTACCAAGATCAAGTCGGTTTTAAGTATTTGTAATGTTCCCAACACCCCAAAACGACTTTTTAAAATCAATTTACTTTAAACAATATTTTATCATGAATAAACATAACAGGATTGGACAGCAGGCACGGCCTATATAAGTCCTCACCTTTACTTTTATTTTAATACCATACTTATACTGGATTCGTAAAATAGGAAAGCCAATTTGGGCTCATTTTCATAGGTTAAAAAAATATTTGAAAAATCGCATTATAACGCGAAACTTTCGCGAATTAAGGCGTAACTTTCTCTTTATAACGCGTTACTTCCGCGAATAAACCCAAAACTTTCGCGATATAACGCATTACATTCGCAAAAAAACCCCCCCCGCAAAATTAGATTTACGCGTTATAACGCGAAACTATCGCGAATAAACGCGTTATTTTGCGAAATTATATGCATATAGTAATGTTTTTCTGGACCCTTGATTTTTACTGAAAGACAAGAACATGAACGCTGACAGGAACTTTCATGAATTTATTTATAAATTATCATTTCCTCAGCAGATGTCCTGGAGAAATGATGCGAGAATAGGATAGATTAGTCATCAGAATTTTTTTTAAATCAAAACCCTATCAATTAATTAAATGAATTTTACTTTCTTGTACATGTATTTCAGTTGTTAGATTCAAGAAATTCTTTAGACTGATTATATTATTTAAAGAAAATTTGCACTTGACACTTTCTCAAGCTGTTTTTTTTTATCAGTAACATTCACTACGACCGTATCACTAGTAAAATAAGCAATCCATTATTTTGGACAAAAATATACCTTGTAAAAACATAGCTTAAAAGTGAGTGAACAATGTATCATTTCATGAGTTAACGTGCCATATGATGCTTTTTAAGTGATAAATATAAATGGATATTGTTGAAATAATTTATCGAGGAGGGAGGGGTTATTGAAAAGTTCGTGGACTAGCACCATAAATCAAAACAATTAAGGAATTTTTAAACTTTGAATTAATTGTCAATGTTTTCTCCAATATTTATATATCTAACGGATACAAATGAAAAGAACTATATGCGATATATTGTATATATGAAAAGTCAAATTTTGAAAACTTCCTGAAATGTGCTGAATTCAATAAATTGTACCATAAATCAAAACAATTTTTGTTTTTATGACGGAATTTTTTCCAAACTTTGAAAATTAATTGTCAATGTATTTCATTGATATTATCATTCTACACATTATATCAAAATATTGATTCTGAACACACACGCGCTGGAAAAATATCGACATTTTTCAAAATTCGTTTACGTCATGTTTGTGACGCAACGTACATATGGCTCAAAAATGTCGTATATATCTTTAAGAACTTAATTCAATATATCTCCATCAAAGATTGATTTGGGGGGCAAATATTGGTTATTACCGAATAAAGTTCTTTGCCATGCACACAAAAAACTTTAAGAAAATTTGCCATGCAATTTTCACCCATGTGGTCAGAAACAATTGACAAATTGACCTTATTTTGCCAATTTTTCTGAGATCTTATTAATCTTTACAATTTTATTTAAAATTCTCTTGAGAGTGTATAAAAAAGACGTCTGAAAGGGTTGATTTTTCCCGAAATTCATAATCATGAAGTTTAACTTTTGAAAAAAAAACAAACTTGTATTAACTTTGATAGGTTTGAACAGCGCTGAGAAAGACAAAATGTGACGGTAATATGGATTCAGTAGCAAAAAAATTGTACCTTGTGATGGTCCATGATCAAAATAGTCTTTTGCTTTTCATTGTAATGAATAAACTACAGTGTATATCACAAAATCAAAAGAAAGTTAAGACTTATGCAAGTGTCTTGGTTAAACAGCAAACTTTTCGCTTATTTTCGCGAAAGTTACGCGTTTTAACGCGAACATTTTTTTTTAACCTACGAAAATGAGCCCAATGGGCTTTCGTAGATTAGTAAAAAAGAAAAACTTTTGAAGATAAAAAAAATACATATAATGAGTTCTAGTAAGTTGTACTAAGCCTCTTTCTTGAATAAAAAAAAATCACGAATTGCATTTATATTTACAGCAGGAGAAACTTCAGGTGTACTACGGAGAAGTTGTGTTAATCACATTGATACATAAAGCTCAGATATACCTTTAAAAAATTGCAGGCACAAAAGGTCATACGCATCATAGTTTGAACTTAACTGGACTCTTCCCTGGAGTTGAAGAGTTCCACTAAATGTCTTATGAAGCCTATGTGTAATACTTTTAATGTCTATATATGGATTTGTACACCTCTTTTAAAACAAATTCTGATGGAAAAAAACCTGGGAATTTAAGTTTCGTAATTTTTGTATATTTTTCTTTGAATAATGCAAAAATTTTCATAATTTGATATCTATTCAAACACCCTGGTAACGCATGCTGACTTTTTGTTTAAGAACATATATTGGTAGTATAATTTTAAAATTAGAATATCTTGCAAAATTATCAGTAGATAAGGTACCTTGCGTATGTCCTATGAATTAAAATATGAGTTAAAATAGGACTTCTTAGCATTCCTCTACAAAAAATCCTTCTGTAATGAAACGGAACTTGTTTTTGTATATCTTATCTTGGTCTATTGCAAACTTTTCTTATTTAAAAAAAAATCTGAATTTTGATATAAAAATATGCTGGATTTGGAATTTCTCATTGAAAATATTCATAAAAATATAAACTTTTTCATATTACTTTTTTTTTTTTTTTGAAATTTTATGCCTTGTTTTACAGACCTATTTTTGTACTCATAGAACAGAATTTATCTTTAAAATGTATAAATGTATGTATGTACGTATATGTATCATTTTATTATGTAGATATCAATTTTAAGCTATGATGAAAAATTAATTTTACTACAGATTAAGGCCTTTCTTACCCGTGCGGTTTTTTCTATGACCTTTAACTTTGATGAAGTCAGAAGTGCCTATATTACCCTTTTTGATTCCACTAAACGTTATACCAAAGCTAAATTCTGAATAAGTAAAGGTTACATGCAGATGACGCAATTCTTAATAATTTAATAATTTAAGAGTATTTAAGTTAATGTATTGCGCATTTAAAGTTTACCTCTTTTGGAATCACGCTTTGTCCCCTTATTTTTTACACATACATAAGTGTCAAAATTTTATCATGAGCCGGATTCGAAGCCTAGCTTGTTCTTTTTTCCTCTAATACAGGTATTTTGTAACGTGTATTCGACAAAAAATTACACCAGTCCAAAATCATGTTTTTTTAATAAACTGTATTGAAATCTCCTTTAGCAGAGAAAAATATCATTTATTATTCATATTTTATGTTTTTGTGTGGCAGCTTATGGCGAGGGTCGATGCATGTTTCTCAAACGCAAGTCAAACTTTAAGTTCAGTGACAAAATTGTTGTTGGTATACATATTAAAGGAAGGTCTTATCACAAGAAATACACATGTGAAATATGAATGCATTAGACATGTTAGTGCTAACGGTTCTCAAGTTATGGTCAAGGTTTAAGTTTTTAAAAATAGATCAAACTCTAAGGTCAAGGTCAAATATTTTTAAACCCTCTTTAAGGTCGTGTTAAAGTAAATACACATGTGAAGTATGAAGCCTTAACTTTTCAAACCTTATGATCACAGTCAAAGTTTTGAAAAAGTTGGTTAGAGTGAGTCAAATTCCAAGGTCAAGGTCTCGAGGTCAAATTTGGTGGTACCCAAAAGAAAGATCTTGTCACAAGGAGTTGAAATGTAAAAGCCACAGCCCACGAACCGATTTGTTGATATGGTTTATTCCTTGTGACAAGAACTTTCCGGGGGCACCACAAAATTTTGATCTCTTGAACTTGTAGTTTGAACCACTTTACCAAAATTGCTCAAATGTTAACATTGCTACTAACTTTTGAACTGTCGGTGCTATAGGTTTTTATACTTCACATGAGTATTCATTGTGAAAGGGTGTACATATTTTTTTTACTTTTAGACCTTGGACTTAGAATTTTACCAACTTTTAAGAAAACTTGAACCTGTGTCATAATTGTTGAACAGTTGGTAGTAGGGCTTTTATATTTCATAAGTATTTTCCTTTATACTTTCCTTGTGACAGAAACTTCCTTTGAATGCCAGCAATTTTGACCTTTTTACCCTGGAGTTTGACTTGCATTTGAGAAACTTCAACCTTCGCGATAAGCTGCCATACAGGGGCATCAGTGTTTCACAAACACATCCTGTTTTAAATTTAATGTAAAGTTAAATGTAGTTTTGAATGCTAATGGAAGTGCACATGCACTGTTGGACATTTTAGTCCGAAAAATTTTGTATTCCACTTTTACAGAAAATCAATTTTCAATTCATATTGATGTTTAAACACAAGGAAAGAGCACAGGCACCTGACGTTACTTATTTTTCTTTTAATTAAAAAATATACACATACCTAATAATAAACAAGGTCCCCAAGGCGCCATCTTGAATTTTTCTAGGTCTGTCACATCAACTTGTATTTTCGTCTGAAACTCCGTCAAATAAATTCTCTGCAACCATATTCTTTCTGTGGCCAGTCTTTCGAGGTCTAAACTTACGGACAGTGCAACCAGAAGGGCGCATCACACTTGCAACTATTAAAAATCCCTCGTCAAACTCGATCTACTGCTTCAACAATCCGAGAAATCGCCAAAGGGGGGCCGGAAGTTTACATCAATATGCTAATGGGAATTCCGTATTTGTCAGTTTTGTGGTGGATCTAAAGCGGCGTGTTATAACTACTTTGAATTTTAATAAATATTTCGATTATTGAAATGAAAAAAAAAAATGCAAAATGGGAAAAATAAAACACTTCTTATAAACATACCTGTAAAATATACTGTATTAATCTATACCGATCGTTGCGTTTGAAACAATCTTGAATAAAAGAGGGGGGTGCTTGAAAAAAAATCAACAACAAATCATCCAGAGTTAATTGAATGGTTTTCAGAAAACAAAAGACTGCAAACCATCCAGTTATATATATACATTATGTAACATATATACCTGGCATATGCTTAATTGAAAAAGGGAAGGGGCACACTGATTAAAGGCTCGGGGATATGTAATGAAATCAAATATTAGCATATGCATCATGTAACGTTAGGTTAACTATATGTATAATCTGTCACCAAGAAAAAAAATAAAAATGTCGCCATGCCACTACTTTATTGCAATACATAAAATTGCAGATCTCAACACTCCCTGGAATAATTTTAGTGTGGAACCCCCCCCCCCCCTTCTCACACACGTGCGTACATATTTTAGATAAGTCAATCTTCTCCACGGATAACGCTCAATCAGGGCATCAATAATGACAGTGTTATTAATTATATTTAGTGCATTTAAGTCCCGACTCAATATTTTGTCTTGAAAATGTTCATTGATCATGTTGATCAGCTAGCATGATCAGGCCGATCTTCGACATTTATAAAATATAATCGCTTTGATCAAGCTATATCGAAATTATTTCGAGAGATATAAAATGAATGTTCTTACATGTATATTACGTTGTATTATTGTCTGAATTATTGTCTTTGGAATAAGTATACTAACTTTCGCAGGTTATTTTTAAAAATAAATCGTACAAATATATTGACCAATCAAAAAAGGGCTTTCCCTAAGAATTTCAAATCGTATGTAAGCTTCCGGCCCCCCTTTGGCGATTTCTCGGATTGTTGAAGCAGTAGATCGAGTTTGACGAGGGATTTTTAATATTTGCAAGTGTGATGCGCCCTTCTGGTTGCACTGTCCGTAAGTTTAGACCTCGAAAGACTGGCCACAGAAAGAATATGGTTGCAGAGAATTTATTTGACGGAGTTTCAGACGAAAATACAAGTTGATGTGACAGACCTAGAAAAATTCAAGATGGCGCCTTGGGGACCTTGTTTATTATTAGGTATGTGTATATTTTTTAATTAAAAGAAAAATAAGTAACGTCAGGTGCCTGTGGGAAAGAGCCAGAAATTGTTAACTTTCGGGGAGCCAGAGGAATCATGGCATAGCCATTTACAAACAATCACTGAAAACTCGTCTTTTTCTCGTAAATTCACTCCACACTGAAAGAAAGTACAAGTAGTGATCCAGATTTTACAGGTAAACTGTGAGGTATATATAGGAGCGTCAGGTAAGACTAACTTCGCTGGATACAAAGTGAAAAAGTATAACGCATTAATCTGTTTGAATGAATATATTGCCCCGCATTCTTAATTACCACATCTGAAAAGCGCTATAGTCAGAGAAAGGGAGGTAAACCGAATAAGAAAATGACAAGTGTCGCCGGTGTCAAGGTCATGACGAGTTCTTATATAATCTAAAAAAAAAAGGGGGGGGGGTTCGATCCCCCCCCCCTTCCCCCAAACCCACCTACCCACTCTCTTCGAGAGATACACCAAGTTTAACTCTGCATAATTTAGAAAAATCACGTTTTTTTATGTATTTTATTAATTTAATTTTTAATCAATAATTTTTTGAAATATATTGGAAGATATTTACCGTCTGGCATACCGTCCATCTCCTTGTAAACCAAACAATGGGGAGAGCACTTACATATATATTTAGGAAAGGGGAGGGGAGGGAAACAAAGTCTGGGGAGATCCTCGGGAAAAAAACAGGAAATCCACGAGGATCGAGGGAACTTTCCAGAATCCTTTACTCACGGACTTAATTAATAACCCAGATAAAGTCTTAATCAAATTAGCAGTCGTGTAGGGAAATTCCCTCCAACAACTTGCTGAATTTGTCTTGGCTTGAGCTCGCCAAGGGTAATCAACCAACCTCACACCTGAAGTAAAAGGGGATATTTCTACGCATTTTGTATTAAATTTTCTCATGATTTCAATTTCGCACACGCCTGACCTTGACAGTTTAAAACTTATGTAACAATAAAAATCGCCATTTTGATTTCATAGTATTAGTGAAAAACATTTAGTGATGCAATGAAATGTGATCAAGGATTAACCACTCCTGCGGAATCTGTGAACGTCTTTCAGGATCTTCCATTGATTAAAGGTACAGACAATGCTCATTTTAACTTTTAACATACATGTACATAGGTATTACTTCCGTGTATGTCACTCGATCATTAAGAAAATATACCCGTTGACTCCACTTTTTCATCACTGCCCCTCTTGTTAGACCTTTACAGCACCTTACTTCTTCTACATTTATATAAATATTACCATAAAAAATATATCTCTTCTACAAAACTTTCTAAATCTGTCTTCGTATTCAAAGTCTTTCAGAGTAAATTAAGACCCCCATCCCAAATTGTGAAAATATAATAATTTTAAAGACCTTTTTAAAAATATATACCGGTATATCTCTTAGAATTCATTTCATTTCTTGTTGTTCTCTGCAGTTCTAATTAGCAGGATTATTTAATTTATTTATTTATTAAGATTTTAGCTTAATACAATTATGAGCGTATCAAAATTTGCCTTAAAATATGCATTGTAAGAGGGAAATACTCGTAGCAAATTACTGTATACGAACATCATTAAGTGAGATTTCAACTGTATATTTTAATTTGTTATACTAGTATATCAAATAATTCATACAAATTATCTAAAACTTTTTATATAGGGTATTTGAAGAAAATTGCAAGAATAACTTTAGTGTTCAGTGCTTGTTGTTAAAATGTTCTCGAGAGGGACGTTAAACAACAAACAAACAAACAGAATTATTGTTAGAAGAGAAATTATGTGTTATACGAAATAATTATGCTCTTTGTAATGAATTGACCGAAATCAAAATACCATATCGTATTTTCTGCTAATATATAAAGCAGTACTGTAAAAGTATCTAATTCCTGGCAGATAATTGATATAATATTTATAATTCCTCTACCAAAAAAAATTTTTTTCCATATAAATTTGTATATAATAGTTATTGTCTTAAACATATCTAAATCTTTAAAAATGAAGATTTTTGTAAAGGAGAATATCTTCAAATAATTTAATACCTAATTAACTAATTCATTTTATATGAATTTGAAAAATGTGGCTTTTACTCGAGTGGGGACTAAAATAAAAATTAAAAAACTATGAAATTTAGATTATAAAAAATAGAGCATGCTACGTATTCAAATATTTCAATTTTTAAAAAAATCAAATGGATAATTTAAGGTTTAATTCATACAGGCTTAATATTTTTGATGCAGATAAGAAAAAAATCGAGCAAAATTTCAATTGAAATAGTGCTTTATTTTGTCCTTAAACTATAATTTGTATTTCAATGTCATTATCAGTTTATAGATATGCTTCTTTTTAGAATTTCTTTTTTCTTAAACTTTCTGTCATTTGTATCGTAATGGGGACAGTGTCTTGGGTGTATGCATTCACGTTAATGTTATTACGATACATATACTACAGAATGTGTAAGAAAAAAGAATATAATGAAATCTTTAAAATGATCGCTGAATATTGAAACACAAATACTTGTTAAGGACAACTTACTTTAGTAAAGCAAAATTTCAAATTTAATATTTAATCATTGTAAACAAGACTATTTTGTTTAAAATAATTATGCATTTTTGTTATAGAATAATATACATTACAAATATCATTATTAAACTGCTGTGCAGTCTCAGTACTGGAAATAACAAAATTATATTGTAATATCTAATGCCTTTTTAATTTTATTTTATTCTTTTCGTTTCTGTTTGTTTTTTATGCTCTATCTCTCTCTCTCTCTCTCACGGTATCTTTTAGAACGGTTTTTAATTTGCAGTTACTTCACTTCGTTTTTATGCCACCCCCGAAAAAGGTTCTATTATAAAGAACTGGGTCAAATATATAACGTTTAGAAAGACAATCTTTCAACTGCGACATAAGAAATGATTTCATTTCTGGTCATTTGGCAGTATTTTGGAATTAAATAAACACAGATTCTGCACAGGAATATGTTTCCCAAAGACCATGCTAGAAAAATAAAATTGTTTGATGCATTTCACTTTAATTATCGAATATACTCTGAACTTATTATAGAGCCAGATTAAAGAAAAGGGACAAGGAAAGTTAAAACATGCAAAATTTTGCCTAGATTCGAAAGGAAAAAGAAAAGTCTGCGAGCATGAAAGTAGATTATGCAGAAAGACTTCCCTTAAAAACAGCGAAATATATCTAAGGATGTATAAAATAATAACCACCGGAATTTGTATAAAATAATATTAAGATAGCGATAGATTTTACCTGTTTTGATCGACGAAAATCATCGACATCGTGTAACATCTGTACAAACTACACTGAAACCTTGACAAGCATAATTAATTTACAAAGATTCTAATAGAAGACGGCCCACTGAAGACTGACATCGGGAATTCCCCTTTATCACACACGTTAACGTGAATCTACCTTTTTAAGATGGAATATTCCTGCCCCTAAATACATACAAGATGACATGCATCCTAGTTAATTGTGTCACCATGGAATTTCATTATGTCAATTATTATAGCTTAGCGCATTTATGATATGCATAAATGTGCTCACTTTTTTCAAATTTAAAAAAAAAAGGCCATACACATGAATCATTGCATACTTTAAAAGTTGCTTAAGGATAAGTTTTGCAAGTTATTTAAATAAAGCAAATTTAATGCTGAAAAAAAGAGCAATTTTTACGATAGCTACTTTCTTTTATTGCTGTGAGTCTGCTAAATTTTTTAAATATTTCAATTCTTCAAGAAGTTTTTTTTAAATAGGTTGTATAGGTGCAGAATTTGATTGCAATTAAATCAAACCTTTCACATGAATATTCATGAATCAAAATGAAGTACGATCTGCCTGTTCAGTGTGTCTTGCTACCTTTGACCTTGTACGTCCTTCTCCTGTTTGTACATACATGCTGGAGGATATCAGTAAGATCCATCATTTTTCAACAGCACCAATGCTGAAAGGGGCGTTTTGTCTTTTCTTTTAATTAAGATTTATTTTTTTATTTTTTTCTTTCACTTTATATCATTTTATTATTTTTCAGCAATGTCACAACTGCAGCAAAATCTTTAATAATCATATGCTATCAATAAAACTTGACTTACAAACGTCCCTGTCTATTTTTGTTTTTTGTCTTTAAATATTACTTGCTTATATAAAATACTTTTTAAAAATATTACGATATACACCACGTTAGATTTTGTCCATATCGCCAACCAGCAATCTTACCTACATCGATTTGCCTTTACTTTGCTGTACTCATTTTTATATTAACCTCTCACATACCTCATTTTAATAATATTTACTGCTATTTTCCTAAATCTATTAGTATGTAAATGTAACTTTCGATAATTAATGATTTAATAGCAGCTGTGACATTTTACTCTTCGATCAGCCGATAAATATATAAGAAGATCTTTATTCTGAATAACTAACTATGAATATCAATTATTATATAGCTATATCATTTTTATCATTTATTCCAAGCTCTCTGATTGGCTCAAACTTGATCACATGATTTAGTATATAACAGCATAAAGACTTGAGTTACTATTTATAGAATCTGAAATGCATATCGACTTGATGTTTCTTAAAATCGAGATGATTTTCTGTAAAACAAGAAAAAAGAAATAGTACCGATTTCACAGTTATAGCGAATACAGTGTATAATTGATGTGTCTGAAAAAATTTACACTTCATCGTATATTAATTTTTTTAATGTTCTGTAATTGATGAGACGTAACAATGCCTTGAATTAGGATCTACTTTATATTAAAACATACCAGTATTCAATATGTTGTCCAAAATGATACAAAACATAATCAAATAAATTTAGTATTTTGAATAAGTAAATCATCTAAATTACTCCATTGATATAAAGGAAACACAACTGCATTAAATTGCTTATTTTTTTTAATAGTATTTCGATCTATAATCTCTAAGTGTTAAAGAGAGAAAACTTGTGCCTCCTTCCCATAATTTTCAAATTGTATTATGTCAATCTATGTAAAAAGAAAATAATAATATCTATAGAAACTCTTTTCATTTCTGCAACGTTTTAACACTGTTATTTCAATTCCCTAAAAAGTTAAACCAAGAAACATCTGGAGAACGAACATGATTGCACGAAAGACAAACGATGCCTGTAAAACCCCTCTCTCGTCACTGGAGGATTAGTAAAATACTAGTACTGTATTATAAACATACAGTCAGACATATTCGAATTAGATATAGAACAGTGATAGATCTAAAACAAAATCTATAAACAATACAAATCTGTAAAGAGGATATAAATTACGGACCCTGGAAATTCCAGAGGTGGGATCAGGTGCCTATGTGAAGTGAGCATCCCCTTTTAACAGGTCACACACCGGCTGTTTTAACAGGTCACACATCGGCTGTGAGCCCTAAGAATTGATAAAGATACATTCCGTAGTCAAACTTAGTATAAAAATAAAGGTGTAACCTTAGTATGAAACAAGTCAGCTAGAAAACCCAACGATATAGGGTATATTTACCAACAAGGTCATTATATCGACCATGGAATTTTCGAAATGCGGACTTTAAACGAGATCGTTGAAATCTCTGTAACATTGATCAACTTATCAGTGAGTTGAATATCTTGCTTTTAAAAATTGACCTCATCTTGATAAACCAATAAGTTTGGAGGAATAAACACTATAATCAGTAGGATAGAGGAATATTACTACAGAAATAAGGAAAGGTGACGATGGAAAAGCTATAACCTCGTTTGTCATACATATAAGAAAAAGATGTGACAAGCTCTATGATGTCTTTTATTTCAAATTCACTGGGATATATCGAGTCAACATATGAATAAAAATAAATATTTTTATTTGAAATATCGTCGATATATATCTGTCAATTTGAAGGCCACAAAAAACCCATCCTTCACATTTTTTTTAGAGTTATACTTTCTCATTCTTCCTAACTCAAAATTACAAATAAGAATATTCAAAATAGATCAAAATGGAAGCAAGTTTATGTTAGCTGTATGAACCATTGAAAGAAAAGGTTTAGAATAAGTCTTTGATATCTGATAAAACAAAAACAATATTTCGCACTGGTATATATTCTTTCCGTGGAAATAAAAGGTGTAATAAGTTCATTTTCTCTGCACATGATAAACTGTGTATCCGTCTTGTCAGCATACGGAAATATCCCGCCTTGAGCTTTATAGTTTCAATAGACCTTCCCTTCCTTGACTGGGGTCGGGGATTTATATATTAATTGTGTCTGTCACCTACAGACATTTATATGTTAACTCGTTATATGGACACTTTTTTTTAAATCTCGAACCCCTTTAGAATAAATATTTTATCGAAGAAGAAAGCACTTGCTGTGGCCTTCAACTCGACATTAAGATATATCGACGACGTATTGTCAATTAACAATGGTGATTTCGATATGTCCTGGTAAGCTTGAGATAAAAGATGTCACAGAGTCTGACACATCTGTTTCATATTTGGATACTTTACTTGCAAAAGACGTTAATGGTAATCTAACAACCAAGTTCTATGATAAACGTGATGAATTTATCTTTTCAATCGTCAACTTTCCTTATTTATGCAGTAATATACCTTCATCACCTGCATACGGGGTTTATATCTCTCAGTTGATTCGATACGCAAGAGAATGTTCAGCGTATGTACAACTTCTAAAACGAGGTAAATTATTGACAGAAAATTTGATGAAAGAAGAATATCAGCAGTCTCGTTATAGTCATCATTTCGTAATACTGTAAATCACTTTTTATTCGCGATAACTTTATTTTCGCGTAGTTACGCGACATTGTGTGCTCGCGAAAATTTAATTCTCGCGTATAATAGTATTACTTTAGATTATATAGAACAATAACCACAATTCCTGAATATTTTGTCTCGCTAATCAAGAGTCAGTGACTATCTCGCAAAAGTAAGGTGTGTCGCGAAAATTTAGTGATTTACAGTAATATGGTTTACAGTAAGCGGCATATGATAAATATTTGAAATGATTTTAGAATTCTAAAGCTGATAAATATATTTTTAGATTATAAATTTCTATAAGAACTTCCAGATCGATCACAAACCTAAACCCTGTAAAAAATATGAACTGCAAAATCGTTAAAAATTGCGGAGGCCAATTTTTGCGGATTACTAAAATTTTACAGGTCTCTTAATTTCGTGTATTGCAAGAAAATATATTTTTGTAATCATGATTCATTAATTTGTGTGTGCAGAAAAAAAAAACGACGGCATCCTAACATCCAGACATGTCTTAAACTTATTAGAACCCAACACTCTTAATAAAGCATTTGGTCAGTTGCTCCAAAATTAGTTCGAAGTTCAAAGAAATTGATTGATTTATGCATAAGGTGGACCCCTGATGATGGCAGGACTTATCATAATTATGAAATGACATATGCTATTAATACTGCCGAAACACTCTTAATTAATTTTTACAAATGAGCAACTGACCAAATGCTTAAGAGTGTCGGGTTCTAATAAGTTTAAGACATGTCTGGATCTTAGGATGCCGTCATTTTTTTTGCACAGATACCCACGAATTCCAAGAAAATTTTGCCACAAAGAAATATGATGATTCCACAGTAATTGAGGCCAATTATATTTACACGGCAAAGACATACAACTCAATTTTATGACGAACGAGATGACTTCAGCTTTTCGATCTTCAAGTCTTTTTTTATGAAGTAATGTAATATTCCGCTTTCACCTACATATAATGTTTATGCCTCTCAAATTACTAGCATTCGCAACCCAAGTGCATGCTCCGAGTACGATCGATTTTTAAACCCGAGGCAGAACACTCATACATAAGTTGACATTACAGGGATTTTAACAATAAAGTCAGTATTTTTTAGTCGTTATAACGACCTTATTAGCAAACATATTTTATCAATGGACCGTATGTTTGCTGACTTGTTTCATACAAAATTGTTAACATTTGTTTTGGTACTAAAATTTACTTTGAATATTTCGTCTACTTTATCAATACATAGGGCTCAAAGCGGGTGTGACCGGTGTGACCGGTAAACAGGGGACGCTTACTTCTTCTAGGCACCTGATCCACAATGAAATTTCCAGGGGTTTACGTTCTATGCCTCAGATTTTTATTATTTATAAATTATTTTTAGATTGATCACCTTCTGTGATCTTCACCTTTTTCACACTCTACACAGTATAATAAAATGAGCGATTACAGTATACAGTCAACAATAATTCAGAGAATTTATGTCAATGTTGTCTTTTGTCTGACATATTAAATTTGTTATAGCTGAAATGTTTAGTGACTTTAACAAATTTAAAGAACAAGATTTATTTATCAATAATATGGTTTACCAATAAAAGGGCATATGATAAATATTTGATATGATTTTAAAATCTCTACTATGATCACATATTTGTTTTTTTTTTTAAAGTTTTTATGAGAACGAACACTGTTTATTATCTCTAACCCTTTTCCGTCTTTCAGTAAAGAGTTTGTTATGTGCTTTTTTGTGTGTGTGACGTATTTATTATCTTTTCCAGTAAATTGTATGAATTGGTATGTTTTGTTGAAGTGTTCGATTTCTTTTAGCAGAGTACAAGTATGTGTATTGCCTTGTCTTGTTGCAGTGGTTCTATTTTTTTATGCATAATGTATATATGTGTAGATCTAATTTATTTAGTTGAATATTTATCTTCCATTCAATTTTTTTTTAGAATTCTGTCTACATTGATTGTTGGTATACCCGTTTGTTGGCCTTTTTTTTTTTTATTCATAAGAGATTGTTCTTATTAGTGTATTCGTTTTGGTACTGAATTATTCTCAGTAGTCATAACGAATTCAGTTTCATGTTTGCTTTTTATTGATTTTTGAGTGGATCTTTTTTTAATTCACCAGAGTTTTTTGATTCTTGTTGTGGTTGTTATCTGTTGACTAGAGTTTGTTTTTAGTAGTCATGTTCCTTAGGGTAGAAGATTGTCAAAAGTTTATATCTGGGGATTTTAATAATCTGTTATAAGTACAGGTTTGTCTTCTTGAATATGATCTTTGTTGTTATTGTTTGTTCAGTGGAATGTTTGTTATCTGAGCAATTTTAATTTGTTCAGTGGAGTGCCCATGATTGTTTGTTTTTTTGTGATTGTTAGTTTGTTTGTCCAGTAACCGTGGCTGTTCTTTGTCCAGAAGTGTGTTTGATGAAACATTTCATTTACGGAGATAACGAACAGTATTCAAGATCAACAGTCTATAAAACAATACAAAATAGGAGTCGAACAAACACGGACCTCCAAAAAATCAGAGGTGGGATCAGGCGCCATGAGGAGTGAGCATCCTCTGCCGACCCCCCCCCCCCTCTGTGCTCCTTGTCATGAAAAATCCGTCGTCAATTCAGTGTATAAATAATGGACTAATAATTAGAATGAAAAAAATGTCAGTCAGAATAGGATTCAATGGTTAATGGTATTTGCTGACAAGGTCATTGTATCGACCATAGAACTTACGAAATGATGACTTTAAACGAAACTGCTGATATTCTTGTTTCATAAACTTTTTTGTCAATTTACCTCGTTTTAGAAATTGTTCATACGTAGAGCATGCTTTTGCGTATTGAATCAACTGAGATATATAAAGTGCAGTTGATGAGGGTATATTGCTGCATAAGTAAGCTAGGAAAGTTGACGATTTAAAAGTTAGTCATCACGGTTATCATAGAGCTTGCTTGTTAGATTACCATTAACGTCTTTTGCAAGTAAAATACCTAAATGTGAAACAGATGTGTCAGACTCTGTTGTATCTTTTTTCTCAAGCTCAACGAGATATATCGTATCGACATATGATTAGAAATTACCATTGTTATTGACAATATGTCGTCGATATATCTAAATGTCGAGTTGATATCCACAGTGTTTTCTTCTTTTCACGTATAAGATTTTGGACAAATTCTACTTCATATGAATACAATATGAATACAATGAATATTTGCGAATGTGTTTTTGTGGTTGTTATTTATTCTGTAGAATGTTTAATATCTGTAAATGTGTTTTTGCGGTTGTTATTTTTTCTATAGATTTTTTGATATCTTTGAATTGTTTTTGTGGTTATTTATTAGATGTGGTGTGTTTAATATCTGTAATTTTTATGCTTGATACATTATTTATTAATTTTTTTGTTTTGTTTTTTTTTTCTGTTGTGTTTGATTTCTGTAGATTTGTTCTTAATAGTTGTTTTCTTTATTCCGTAGTGTATATGTTATCCCTTTATATGTTCTTTGTGGTTGTTGTTGGTTTTTTTAATTATGTAGAGTGTTTGATATCAATGGATTTGTTTTTGGGGGGATGTAAATTATTCTGTAGAATGTTTGATATTTGTGAATTTGTTTGTTTTTTGTGGTTGTTATTTATCCTGTAAATTTTACATAAATATATGTGAATTAAATCTTTTTCATAGTTATTTATTCTATAGTGGGTTTTTATCTGTAAAATTGTTTTTTTTTATAGTTGTCATTAATATTTTAGATTATTTGATTTCAATAGATTTGTTTTTTGTGATTAATTATCTTGAAAAATGTTTGATATCTGTGGATCTTTTCATGTGGTTGTTAAGTACACAAAAGAATGCTTGATATCCCTGTTTTTTTTTTTTCTCTTTTTGTTTTTGAGGATGATATATATTCTATAGAATGTTTTAATTCCTGGCTTTTTGGATTGATATTTATTCTATAGAATGTTTGATATCTGTGAATTTGTTCTTTGTTGGCGTTATTTATTCAGTATGTTTGATTTCCGTGATTTATTCTTTGGGGCAATTCGTCATTTATGCATTAGATTCAGCATTGACTTTTAGTGGTTCCTTTTTTTTAATTGTTAGAACACGTTTCTTTGTGTTTTTTTCTTTAGTTTAGCCTTTGTTTTATTTTGATTTCATTTTAATTTATCATTTTTTTAAATTACCATTATTTAATTTGTATATTTCATGTTGATTTATCCTAAATATAGTACTCATAAATGAAGTATCCTTAATAATGTATCTTGTTGTACTTTTAAGTATTACAATTTTCATTATACCAGTTTGCATTTTATTATTTCAGCTTCAAATCACTCTGTTTAAATTGTAAATGCATTTCGTTTATTACTCACCGACTGTATCATTTATGTCACAGTGTGTTTTTAAATTGTCATATGTCATTTTTTTCTTCATATTTAATGTTAATTTTTAGTAACAAATTACCTTCCAGATTAAAGGGAGAAAATTAATGCTTATAATGTTTTTATTTGTGATTTTTTTGTATTTTAAAAAGCGGAATTACATAGTATGGTGAAAGAATCTTCATACAGTTTTCTTGAGAATATTTGTTTTAATTTCTTGCAGTCTCTCATTTACTCCACTGGAATAAAAGAAGTGGAAATGATTGCCAATTTTTTTCTCATGGGTTATCTATAAAAGAATTTTAATCTAAACTAAGCACTCTGCGAAAAAGAACATTGAATATATACAACTGTATATTCGGGTTTCCCATATCATACGTTACGCTTTTAAGTTCCGTTTAATGAAGTTCTATCTATTCAATCTATTCATCCCATACAAATCATCACAAATAAAAAAAATTATCAATATTAAAATTAATGTTTACTGTTAAATGTGTCAGATGATTTTATAGAACTTGTATGGGTATAACTCAAATATATTTTTATCTTTATTTCGATATAATGATGACGGATGAAAACTTGCTTGACGTGGAAAGGGAATTTAACCATGTCATGGGAAACTTAAAGAGCAAACAAATTTATTTTCTTTCATCATTATGACGGTTGAAATCAATATAGAAGTATTGTTTTACTATTTAAAAAACCGATCAACTTCCTTTCCAACATTTTAGAAATTCTGGCAAGTTATATGGAAATAACGAACACTATTCAAGCCAAGTCCATCAAAAAATACAATTCGGGAGAAGAGCAAACATGGACCTCCAAAAACATCGGAGAAGGGATCAGGTGCCATGGAGAAGAATACATCCCCTGTCGACCTTCCACTCCCACCGTGTGTACCTTTGGTTAAACGGAAAAAATCAGTAGAATAATATGGCCTAACAATTAGAATGAAAAAGTCAATCAGCATTTGACCTAATGATAGATTGGTTTTGCTGACACATTTATTGTATAGATCATAGAACTTGCGAGTTAATGATGACTTTAAACGAGACTGTTGATATCCATATTTCATCAACTTGTTGAACAATAGTTTGCCTCGTTTTAAAAACTGGTCGTTCTTAGAACGTACTCTTGCGTATCGAATCAACTGGTAAATCCCAAACGCAGGTTATAAGGGTCAACCGCGTCATATTTTTATCTAAAAATTCTTGATAGCTAAAAAATATGACAATTCTTGATACCAAAAAAAAAATTACATTTTGGTCCATGATTTATCATTATGGCGTGGTCATTATTACGGGGAAAAATTATGTATTAATTTTTACATGAAATGAAGGTAGAATTGTCATCCAGGGATGAAATTCAAAGAGAGTGTTGTCACAAAATACATAAAGTCTTTATCAAAAATGCCCAAACTAGCATGCAAGTTTTTGATTTTACAGAATTAAAAAAAGTAATGACACTACTAAACTAGTATTATTAATTTTTTTTCAGAATTTAAGCGTGTGTGATTTATTATTTGAAACAATGTCGAGATTGTGCGATGATGATCATTTTTCATTTTATGGCATTAAATCAAACTTGAATGGAAAGATCTATCATTAAGTTTTAAAATAGAACAATGTTTTAGACTTCACATCATTACAAAGTTTCGTAGTAAAGGATGTAGAGAAGTCACGTTTTATTAAGTGTACGAAAACTTGATTTGTGGCTGTTGAATCATTCTACACACTTTTCAATGTTTATGTTTAACTGGAATCTCTTCAAGATTATATACTCCTATTAATGCCTATGTTAGCTAGATCACTCTATATATCATTTTAAGAATGAAATTTTTTTCCTCAGAGTCCATTTTCCTTCTGGAACAATACTTGGCACTTTTACTCACAATGGGAAAAGCAAGTAAATGAACTGATCCACTATAGAAGGGTTTACCATTTCCTTGGCTCAGGTTATATAATCTCTATAACCATTATCATACTTTAATAGATGTAAACATGACAATAAATATAGTTTTATGTTCGGTAAAATAGCTTGAATAATATTTATTACTTTAAAAATCATGCAAATTAATGCACGAATATTATCGTATTTACCTATTTGCACTATTTTAGTAAAATATCATAATTGGTTTGTGAAGCTTTTTATGACTAATGTACTAAATATAGTTAAAAATATCATGTAATTGAAAATAACGAAAGGAAAAGTTAGGACAAGCAAGGATAAATCGATGTATTGCTCAAAATCATAATAACGTAATTTCTCTGGGTATATAGATACGACTTAAGGTCAAACATATTGGATAGGAAATTGTAAATTAGGATATAATTTTTTTGTACCTAAAAATTATACAATTTAAGTGCAGAAAGGTTGAACCCTTGATCAGTAAGGTGAACACTGACTCCAACTTTTCTTTGCGAATTTCAGACTGGTACTCGATCAGGACTTTTCATTCCACTGAGTTCCAACCCGAAGAAATAATACTTTAATTCTAAAACTATTTGCCAAAGGAATTTTCTGTTAAATTGTTTCATATTTTTCAATAAATTTCAAAGAACTTGTTCTAATGTTGAAATTCATGGAGATAACGAACAGTATTCGAGCTCAAAATTCTATTCAAACGATACAAAATAGGAACAGAGAAAACACGGACCTCTAAAATATGAGAGGTGGAATCAGGTGCCATGGAGGAGTGAGCATCCCCTGCCGACCGGTCACACCCAGCAAGTACTCCTTGACATGATCGGGGAATAATTGAAAAATCCGTCGACAATGTGTAAAAATTATGGCCTAGTTTTTTGGCACAGTTCCACCTCCAGGCATTTCCCACGCGTAATTTGCCAATGGTTAATCAACATAAAACACGACCTTGATCTGTGATTCATTAATGTCAGGAGACATTAAAAAATTAAATCATTAGGCCGGAATTAAAAATATCTTTGTTTCCCCTAACCCGATCCTAAATTCTCAAGTTGGGTCGGTAGGTAGGTAAACAATTTTATTTTCTGACAGCATCTTTGAAAATACATTCTAAAATTTAATGGAAAATTACATATTTATAAATAAGAAAAGTTCAAAAGAAAGTGATTTGTGAACAAAATGCTAAGTATCATACATATGCCGTTTAAAAGCAAAATTCATGATTAATTAATTCACAACTGTAATTTAGATGAACTTGTGAAATATCTCATCAGAGTACATTTATATAAATCGAATTAAAAAAGACAAGATTCTCAAATACGCAAAGACTGGACATCCGAGTATATTTTTTCAAACCTTCAATCACTCTCCAGTGCTTATAGACAGTCATTGTACTTTTTGAGGGCCATGAGATTTGCAGCGGTTCTAGAGCATTTTGCTTTGGAGTTAAGACGTAAGTGGCTAATTTTAAGTCGCAGGTTTAAATACCAATGAGGAACGTTGAAAACGGTCCTTCAAAAGGGACCATAAAAACTTTTGTCCAGTGTCGCAGAAGATGCTGGCCCAAAAAAGATCCCACTGCTTAATGGCAAAAAAGTGCGTAGTACATCTAAATTTGGAGCAATGGGGAAATGTTCAAATGTCCCAACAAATCTCGAAGGGATTAAAAGCAAAGAAACAACCAATCTTTAAGGGCCTAATTAAAGGAAATGACACTGGACGTCTCAGGAAGTTGAATTATGATTTCAAAACTATTTGGAAAGAGTATTTAAACAATATTCAAATGAACCAAACCGAATCTACAAATGATGCAAATGCTATATAAAACAATGTCATAGTCACGAAGTTTAACCCGTAAATGAAGGCATGAAAAAGTACAACTGAATTATATTTATCAGGATGAATATGCAGACATATTTACCAACTCCCATGATTCCATAATGGCATAAAGTTAACATAGGAACATAGATGAATTGTTTATCAGATCAAAACTCAAATACAATGCAGTGAAATTGAATGATGTGTTCACTAGGTGGGCCCCTCATCTGCTCATGAGGCTGGCCTTTCCATGTATTACGTACCTGAAATTCAACAAACAGATTCGTTTGTTCGTTGTTTACCACCCCTTTCGAAAATTTATTCACTCATATGGAGACACCAAGACACCGCCGAAACTCTTAATTAGTCATTGTAAATTTTATTATCAAATTGTTTCAAGAGTGAAGAATTCTAGTTAGCAAAAGGCATAAGATCGCCGTTGTTTTATGAAGAACTCTGTAATCGCATCTGGGCGCTATTTTGTTTCCATCAAATGCTTGAAAATCACAGTAGAACAATGTCGGTCGTTCTGATAAAAACTGATTTTGATGAAATTGTATTTTATAAAACTTGGTTGACAATAAAAAAAAATTTGCATCATCTTATTTAAAAAAATCTTTTCAGTTGGCGCGTTTTAGTTGGGTCGGTCGCGTTAGGGGAAAGAAAGGTATTTTTTATTTTGGCCTTAGGTCTTTCCTTGTTTTATTTCTATGTTTAGCGTCCATGTGCGCCTTGGTTTTTGACCAACCAAAATAAATAAATAAATAAATAAATAAATAAATAAATAAATCAAGAGTCCCTAACTTACTTCCTTTGTTCGAATGTACATTCAGTTCTGGAATACTTACATGAAACTGATTTTTACAATAAAATTCAAAAATGATTAGAGTAATTTTTATGAGAAATATTTAGATTCAGTTTAGTTTTAACAGTTTACATATTTTTAAATTTTAAGTCCGTCGAATGGGATGTTAAATGGTGCCCCATGTCAAGGATAACAACCCTCTTGACACGTAAAAGATCGTTTTTGCAGAGGAAGCTCACTGGGGGCCGCCAGGGAAACTACAACCTTTCAAAAACCGATCAATAAACAAACTTGTCCGTCGAAATATGGCTGAAATATTGCCGACTCGGTGTTAAACAATATACAATCAATCGAATCATTTGAATTCAGTCAGTCAATTGCAATCAATATTTCTATCTATATTTATATCTGAAATCTTTTATGTAAGGTATATTATATTTAACATTTATACCTTGATTTTCCTAAGCAATAGGTCTTAAATAAGAAATTATTCATTTTTTGTGAATAAGTAATACATGTATATCAACAACAACTAGCAGAAAATGTCGAGAAAGCTATAGCGGTCGGAATCGCAATATATAAGTAGCAGACGGATAGGGTTGACACTGTATTCCCCGTCATTTCACGGTACTAATTAAAAAGTTACTTAACAACCAAAATATTTTGTAATCCAGCAGAATTTTGTTGTGGGACTATAGTTAAGGATCGTGTGACCACCAAGATCTTCTGCATGAGGTCCAAAGTGGAGCCCTGGTGGGAGCTCGGGGGCGGGGGGGGGGGCTGAGAAGTTCCTTATTAACAGAAAATAGGGAATCATACTGACATAAAAATTACAGCAATTTTACCTTTCTAACTGAAAAATAGACATCTGAATGTTAAGCTATGATTAATAAATTCTTTGAAAAAACAACTTTAAAATGAATGACGATTATGAAGAGATCTCGAATTGTCAAAAAAGTTGTATGTTTGAGGTGAGGGGGGGGGGGGCTACATTCAGGTCCTCACAGGCTAGATGTTTGCATACATGTATATTTAAATTATCGAACATATATTTAGTAATTTGAAAGAAAAAATTCAATGATAAAGAATGGACATCTCTATATTGTGACGAGTATCCTTTTTGAACAAAATTAACTTTGAAAAGGTATATGATATTAATTTTTTATTTGTACACAAAACAAAGCACGGTTAAAAAATATTTTTTTTATATTGTGACGAGTATCCTTTTGAACAAAATTAACTTGGAAAAGGTATATGATATTAATTTTTTATTTGTACACAAAACAAAGCACGGTTTAAGAGTCCTCCACACCATGTGTCTTGTGACGTATGAAGAGAAAAAATACTTAAATACTTCCGGTTTTATGTAGTTTATGCATTGATGATTTGCCTGGCACGGCCTGTAAGAGGGTCTTTCAAACGCTTTAGAGATAAAGGTTTTGTTAAGGGAAAAACATGCAGTACACCAACACCTTAATTATAAACAATGAACACATGGCATGATCATAGAGTGACCAATAAAAAAAGATGTCCGTTTTTTCCTATAAAAGAACAGCAAACGTCTGGTTTTATGTTACATAATAATTCGTAAACGACGGGTGTCGGTATGACGAGAAATTTTAGGTTATTTATACTTTCAGACTAATCAATCCATTGCCATATGATCGTCAACAGAGTCTGTATTGAAAGTTGCTATTTTTTGCACACTAATTTGTGCGTTTCAATAATACATTATCTCACTGAGTGTTTATAAAAATTGATTAAATATCGTGTGTTTCTAGTTTTCGTCTTTTATATCTGTCCAGTTTAGTAGCCAATGAGTAACTATAGTCAATCGCAACTTCTCGGGCCTTTCCGACAAGCGGAAAAACGACCTGATGTTGTTTTTCCGACCTCTGACGGAAAGACCCGAGATGATGCGATTGTAACTGTAGTATGTTGACGTATGCTGAGACTCCCCAGTTTTTGAGTCCCGGACAACAGGAAAGATAACTCCAAAAAGGAACTTTGATACCAAAGATTTTGAAAATATTTTTATTACATCAGTGCATTTAATTTAGATTCATTTTTTGGTCTTATCTAATTCATTGATGTTTCTTCTATACAAAAGGTTCTTCCTGGATTTTTCTCTAGATGTATTTTAGAGAAAATGAGTTTTATTTATTTTTTATAAATTTAATAAATTTCTCTAAAAAATATGTCGATCGATAAAATTAAGTTTTTATGATTATTCTGTGCGCTTAAGAATATGCGATAGGGCAAGACAAAATTTGTTGTGCAGATGAAAACGACTTTGGAAAAAAAATCTCGAAACTTGTGACACTGTTATTTTAAAAAAATCAGTATAAATTATATTTTAATTCCTGGTCAGTTTTTAAAGGTTGATATGCTTGTTAAAAGTAATGCTCAGTAATATGAGAACATAAGCTGTATGTGTGTGTGGGGGGGGGGGGACCCTTAAAAATATTTTTTTGTATTGGAAGTCTTTTGATCAACATCTCTCTCTCTCTCTCTCTCTCTCTCTCTCTCTCTCTGTTTGTGCTCTCTCTCTCTACCACTTTTCTATGTTTCTTATCATAAATTATCTCTACATTAATTCTAAATCAAGTCGTCCTTACATGTTAGAGTAACGACTGTCCATATCCAATATTACTGTGGTATTTTGAATCATGGAAAATGTTGTCAAAGGTGAGAAATATCGTATAAGCAGAATTTTTAGCGAGGGTTTAATTTTGGCATTATTATTAGCGAGGATGCTGAGATCTCTAAAATTGAATATCGCTGAATATTAACTGCGTTTTATTTGTAATAGCTTCTTTAGTGAGCACTTTAAAATCGCTAAAATTAATTCTCGCTAAAAATAAAATACCAGTTTTTAAGGACAAATCGCTGAAGTTGCGTTTTGCTTATAATAAATGAATACCTCTGTGGGCTGAGGATTTTGTTTGGACTAGATGTACGCAGTGCACTATCGCACTCTCGAGCTGTTGGGTCGATGGATCGATGACGACGATACGATTCAGGGATAGCGCAAGGACGATGATGCGATGACGACGATACGATTCAGGGATAGGGCAAGGACGATGATGCGATGACGACGATACGATTCAGGGATAGCGCAAGGACGATGATGCGATGACGACGATACGATTCAGGGATAGCGCAAGGACGATGATGCGATGACAGGATAAACACCATTCCTCCGCACGGCAATGCAGTGACGAAATATAGGCCATAATTATTTCGTGGGACAAGGACCATAACTCTAACTAAAAACCTTCATGTTAAATAAAAGAGATAAAGGTATATCATTCTCCTCCCAGGGATATACGAGAAGCCCTGACAAAGACGCTGACGGGGATTGGAGGGAGCCTTTTACACATTTGACGAGTTGCATTTTTATATGATCAACAGGACCATGTAAATTTTATAACAATTTTCCCATGTTTAAATTTATTCAACATTTCTTTCTTACGGTTAATCGGTAATACCCAGAAAACTTTCATTGACTGTCGGTACTCATTTAATCAATGATTTTTTTTTTGTATTTTTTTTTTTTTTTTTTTTTTGTTTTTTGTTTTTTGCATTAAAGTAGGGAAACTTTTCAGGTAATAAATATTAACCGGTTAAAAAAAAGTAAAATACACGTTTTACAATTACAGAATGTAAAGTTTAAATTGTGTTATGTCTGTAAAGAAGATAAAAATCAATATAGAAAAGTATTCATCAAAACTAAAAAGGAGGTATGATTCGCTCCTCTGTACTGTGATAGGAGAGAATAAAAACTGTGGCCAGGTGAAATTGCAGCATATGTTCCAAAGATTTTTAGCCCTACTGGTCAGAGACCAGAAGAGCTTATGCGATAGTAATGCGTCCGGCGTCCGTCCGTCTGTCTGTAAACAATTTTTCAAAATGCTACTCCTCCTACAGTTTTGGTCTGTTTTCAATATAACTTGGCACACAAAAAAAACTACACTAAGATACATAATTCTGTATATCGGTTTTTGATTTCGAGGAACGGTGTTGCCATGATTACTAAAAATAGAAATTTTTGAAAAATTCTTTCAAAGTGCTACTCCTCCTACAGTTTTGGTCTGTTTTCAATATAACTTGCCACACAAGTAGACTACACCAAGATACATAATTCTGTGTATCGGTTTTTGATTTTGATGAACGATGTTGCCGTGGTTACTAAAAAATGAAATTTCTTTGAAAAACTTTAAAAATACTACTCCTCCTACAGTTTTGGTCTGATTTCAATACAACTTGGCATACAAGTAGACTTCACTAAGGTGCATATTGGTTTTTGATTTCGATGAACGGAGTTGCCGTGGTTACTAAAAATAGAAATTTCTGTAAAATTCTTTCAAAATGCTACGCCTCCTACAGTTTTGGTCTGATTTCAATACAACTTGGCATACAAGTAGACTTCACTAAGGTGTATAATTCTGTATATTGGTTTTGATTTCGATGAACGGAGTTGCCGTGGTTACTAAAAATAGAAATTCCTGTGAAATTCTTTCAAAATGCTATTCCTCCTACAGTTTTGGTCTGATTTCAATATAACTTGGCACACAAGTAGACAACACAAAGATACATAATCCCGTGAATCAGTTTTTGATTTGATGAACGGTGTTAGCATTGTTACTAAAAATAGAAATTCATATGAATTTTTTTCAAAATGCTACTCCTCTTACAGTTTTGGTCTGATTTCAATATAACGTGGCACACAAGTAGACTACATTAAGGTAAATAATTCTGTGTATTTTTTTTTTTAATTTTGATGAACGGTGTTGCCGTGGTTACTAAAAATAGAAATTTATGTGAAAGTCTTTCAAAATGCAACTCGTCCTACAGATTTGGTTTGATTTCAATATAACTTGGCACACAGGTAGACTACACTAAGATACACAATTCAATTTTGCATATCGGTTTTTGACTTGGATGAAAATTATTGCTTTGGTTACTAAAAACAGAAATTCCTGTTAAATACTCTCAAAATACTACTCCAAATACCGTTTTAGTTTAATTATAATATAATGTGGCATGCAAGTAGACCAGGCTTGGGGTAATGCTAATTGTAATGGTAATGCATTGCAATGCATTACATGAACTGAAAGTAATGCTAGTAATGTGTAATGCCCAAAAAATTGCATTACATGTAATGGTAATGTAATGCATTACTTCATAAAATCCAGTGTAATGCTGGCATTACATAGCATTATTTTGTAAGATGTACCTATTTTTAGTAGACTACACTAAGAACATTAAATGACCTAATCAAGGATCATTTTTCTATTTATTACTGTTGTAAAGTTTCAATTTTCAACTGCTTAAGTACTTTTTTCTTCCTTTGCTATAAGTACAAACCAGTAGAGCTTCAGTCTCGACACAGACTTCTGGTTAAAACATATGCTCAGCATACTTCGATCGAAAAATTCATAAGGTCATCTTATGTTCATTACGAGATCAACATATGATACTCAAAACATAATATAATTTAATTTTAGTTGTAACATGTATATATTATTTTAATTTAATTTTAGTTGTAACACATCATTTGATTTGATAAAAAATTTAGAATATATCGTATAACATAAGTTGCCTACATCACAATGAGTTACATCAAAAACGTATTACTCCGCTTGACGTTACTTTTAAAATATGCTCAATTTGAAGCCACGTTTGGGGGGGAAATTGTCTTATTATCTACACTGAAATTAAATTATAAGGAATGAAGCGTATTTTTTTTTTATACGATATAGCATGAAACACATGCAGATAACGAAGAGTATTCAAGATCAAAGCTCCATAAAACAATACAAATAGGAGCAGAGCAAACACGGACCTCCGAAACATCAGAGGTGGGATCAGGTGCCATGGAAGAGTGAGCATCTCTTTAGCATAACTTGGGACAGTTTATGTGTTTTTTAATAAACTGCTTCGCTATTTATAAAGTGTAAACTGTCAAGTTATGTTATATCGTTTAACATAGGTTAAAATAAGCTTCATTCCTACGTTGCCATTTTACCTGTGTAGTGAGGATGTTGGGTCTTTCGAAAAAATCAATCAATCATTGAAATTAATTTCCACATTTAAGAAATGAAGCTTGTTTTAACCTGTATATTGTTTATACAATATAACATAACTTGGGGGACAGTTTACGCTTTATAAACCGCGAAAATAAATCTTTTATCCAATCAAAACGTGTTACAACTAAAATGTTACAACTATAAAAATTAAATTATTCAATGATGTGAACAAAAGTCAATACTTTATATATATATCCGCTCCTTAGTCAGGAAATAACTCGTTAATCTTTGAAAGATTTTAAAAAGAATTAATTGAAGCTTTAAACTGGAATCTTTTCGTACAACAATTTTCATTTAATGCTTATGGTTCCCTGAAGTCTTAGAAAAGTTCTTGTAATAAGTTTACATTTTTTCCACAAAACATATTATCATAAAAGTCAATTTAAGGCTATTTACCCTTTTTAGCTCTACTGGTCAGAGAGAAGAGCTTATGCGACAGTAATGCGTCCGGCGTCCGACCGTCTGTCTAGCTGTCTGTCTGTAAACAATTTTTAAAATGCTATTCCTCCTACAGTTTTGGTCTGATTTCAATATAACTTAGCACACAAGTAGACTACACTGAGATACATAATTCTATTTATCGGTTTTTGATTTCGATGAACAGTGTTGCTATGGTTACTAAAAATAGAAATTTCTGTGAAACTGTTTCAAAATGCTACTCTTCCTATAGTTTTGGTCTGATTTCAATATAACTTGGCACACAAGTAGACTGCACTAAGATACATAATTCTGTTTATCGGTTTTTGATTTCGATAAACGGTGTTGCTGTGGTTACTAAAAATAGAACTTTCTGTGAAACTGTTTCAAAATGCTACTCCTCCTACAGTTTTGATCTGATTTCAATATAACTTGGCACACAAGTAGACTACACTAAGATACACAGTTCTGTGTATCGTTTTTCGATTTTGAAATGGTGTTGCCATGGTTACTAAACATATAACTTTCTGTGATATACTTTCAAAATGCTACTCCTCCTACAGTTTTGTTCTGATTCCAATATAATTTTGCACAGAAGTAGACTACACTAAGATACACAGTTCTGCCTATCATTTTTTGATTTTGTTGAACATTTTTTTGCCTTGGTCACTAAAAATAGAAATTTCTGTAAAATACTTTCAAAATGATATCCCAAATACAGTTTTAGGTTGATTATAATATAATGTGGCATGCAAGTATACTACACTAAGAACATAGAGAGACTTAATCAAGGATCATTATTCTATTTATTGCTGTTGTCAAGTTTCAATTCCGGACTGCTACTTTTCTCTTCCTTTGCTATAAGTGCAAATCAGTAAAGCTTCAGTCTCGACAGAGACTTCTGGTTTATCTAATTAATATATTGGTTCAGTTAAAGTGCAGTGTTTTATTTTTAGTTTTTTTCCCCCGAAAACATCAGAAATAAAAAAGGGTGGCTAAAATTTATTGCGGTCAGGATATTAAATTTTTGTTTCATGAACAAAAATATTAGAAGAGATTAGTAACCTTTTGAAGTTGTTAATATATATATAATTTGTGCAAATCAAAAGTCAACCGACTCGGTTGGGTAACACTTCGTATTAGCACGTTTAATACAGTGGAGCCTATCGAAACAGGCGCTGTTAATCTACCATTTAACATACTGACAACTATAAGTAAGCTAACCTTTTATAAGTGTCACACCAAATATAACAAATAATGTGTTATATAATACAAATCGAATGGTTAATATTGGACAGAATTAATATTTCACATATGTTTATCGTGATATTGGAATAAATAAATGTCAAATAGATTCACAATCTGGTTAAAACAAGAATTTTTTATGCTCTGAATAGTTGCTACATAATACTATAAGAATTTTGGAGCGCGATATGTATAGCCACTTTCAAACTTTAGAACATTTATTTATAATTTATAAATTTGAATATAATTAAATAATAATTTATAATTTTATAAGTGTCTACTAAGCTCAAAAAAGCAAAAAGAAAAAGAAAGAAATAAATAAAATAAGCGAAAAGTAGTACTAATCCATGTAGTTGCTTTTCAGCTACAAGTATAATTCTGCTTTTCCGCGATTATATATTTTTCCCAAAGCCTAGATAAAATACACTCAGTACATTTGCTTATGTGTCTCATATACAAAGTAATATGGAATTTAGAAAAAGATCATATCTTTCTTTTAAACATTCTCTGAATCTCATTTTTATACAATTTGAAACAGAAATGTTTGATATCAAGCAAGGATGGACTATATTTTTGACGAAATGGCGGGTATGATCATGAAAATATATCTTTAACTGCTTCTCAAAATTACTACTGAACAATGAATTTAGTTTCGGTCAAAGACTAAAAAGAAATTTCTTAATGTCTCTAAAATTATAAGTTCAATGTGGATTGGCGTTTAAAAATATATAAAATAAATATAATTTTCCAAACAAATTACAAACTTGATAGCTTTTGAAAGCATAGAATCAACATATTTGAACAAAAAATCATTAAAAAGTTTTTTTCCTCCTTAAGGAAGCGGCCAGAACCTTTTAATTTCCTATCATTTTGTATCCTCATATGACTGCTTGATCATAGATGAAAATAAGAACAATAGGCCTATTTAAAAAAAATCTCTATTAAACATTTTAAGAAAATAGAGGAAATTAGAATTAGCCAATACCTCACTTTGTTTGTGTCAGTTTGGTACTGTCATATGATAGATCCTTGAGGGTAACATCATTTAATGATATTATGATAAAGTTTTTAAAATAGAAGTATAGGCATCAGATGGTTTGTAAGGGTAATTTTTATGCTTCATGGCGATGAAAAATACCATGATCTTGACCTATAACTTTGCTTCTATAAAATATCATTTAGTGATAAATTGTCTTCTTGAATCTGTTTAAATATTCTTCATTTTTTATAAATACAATAAAAATGACAAGAATATGTAGACATATCGCAATATAAAACTAGATCTTAAACTTGTTGTCATTAAATTTAAGCCGTTCAGGGATATTTCCTGTACTCAAATGCCTTTCATTTACGCTATTGTATCATATATTTTTTCACAACTGAACTATAACTTGTGGATATATACTGTACCTCATGTCCCATTGATTGTTTGTGTTGATATAATAAATGAACTTGAAATGAACTTTCATAATTTTTTTTTCAATAAATAAAATTTAACCCAATGTAGACATGCATCACAATGGATAAGTATTTAATCCCTGTCGTCATTACAGTGATTACAGTGAGTAAAATTTAAAACAAGGCGTAATCAACACAATACGTACTTTCAATCACTGGCAATAAAGTAAAAGTTGAAATTAAAATTTAAAGTAAATTTTTACATGATCATATGTATATCATGTTCAGAATTAGTTCTTTCTCGAGCATGCAGTAAAAAAAAAACAACAACATTTGTTTGGAATTGTCAATACGTAAGTCGTTTTCCTAAACAACTCTCTTTGTTGATGAATTAAGAATTGCAAAATTGGTATGTTGAATAGAAAGCCCTGGTTTTGAGGAATAACATATTTTTATGATTAAAAAAAGAACTCACAGTTTTCAGAATGGACTGGATCTTTCGGAAGCAGATATTGAATGATCCAGGCGGTGGTTGTGACGTTATAGGAAAGTACAGGTGTGAGAGTCTGGGTATTCCTGTTGTTACGGTGTACCTTAACGTAGAGCGTTTCCATGGAATCATATTCACACATTATGCGATTATCTATAAATATTTCAAAGTTTAATATAAAAAACGCACAATTTCAATAATCTACGATGGTTGATCCAAAAGTAATGTCACAACTTCGATAAAATCGCTACCCGTCGACGTAAAACCAAAAAAATTATTAATGATGGACTCTACATTTATTTCAAATCAGACCTGAAAATTTCAATTTAACATGGTTTATACTTTTAAAAATATTGGATTATATACAACGTTCGATTATGTTAGCCGCCACACCTTAATAACGTCATATGACGGATACGCGTCGTCATACATTTAAACGCTTCCCTTCGTTTCATTAAAACAATATTTGAGAACCATGAACACATTCACAAATTTCACTTTCTTAAAGTAAACTTGGTACCCATCGTACACTCATTTTTTTCAAAATTAATTCTTCTATCAAAATTTTTTATACGGTAGCATAGGACCAACATAAAATTTCACATTTCGCTCTAACCGTCTGTCCGTTTCGAAAACGTCAGACATCATTGAACGTTTCCGTCCGTCCTTCCTTCTTTCGGTCTTCCTGTCATCTGCTGAGTATTCAATGACCGATGACCCGCCAAAAATCACTGAAACCATCGAAACAAATCTCTTATTTACAGTCTTTCTTCTGAGAGTCTGATGAATCAATGTAATCTACTGGCGATTTCTCCATTTTGAAGCAAAAATGCATTACAGTTTGTTTTGGCTTCTTTGTCCATTTCGACATTTCCTTTTTTCAATGCATCGGAGTAAAACAACGATGATTTTTATATATAAAAATTGCATTGATGTCACAAAATTTTCAAATAAAGACTAGAAAATTATGTAAACTTTTGTCTTTTAAAATATTTTACGATTAGGCGCCTTTAAAAGATGCTTTTTAATGTGTTTTTCTTTTTATTCTGAAAAAAAAAAAAAAAAATAATAAGCTTAAATTTGTGACGTTCGGTTGTGACGCGGCGATACCCCCTATGTTCTATTTTTTAAACATCTATAAAATAAATTCAGTTAAACATTACTGTATGATACAAAAAAGTTTTATTAGACTTATATTTGTGCACCTTTTGGTATATTATATTTGATAATATGACGCCAAATATAAAAGATATGGACACTGTGACAATACTTTTGGATCAACCCTCGTATTTCAAAAATGGAAAACTTGCATGGTGTTTTTTTAAAACAATTATATGCTCCCATTTTAAAACTGAGACTTCGTTCACATTTATGATACGACTTCTTTACATGGAAAACAACAAGTTAAACATTTTAAAGGAAAGTAATAAAGTCGACAAGAACGTTGCGGTATCAACCTAAATCTTATTTTCTCAAACAGGTCCGTAGAAGGCGCGGGTATATGCCCCCACTTTTTCTGAGTTATTTTGCTAAAGTATATTTTCCTTTAGATACTGGATGGCCCCAGTACTTTTTTTTCATGAAAGGTAGAGCACTAGCAAACAGGAATCGGAGAGCCAGTAAGATTTTGTTTTCCTTAACAGATTATTCTTGGAAATTGCCTAACCCACTTTTGAAACCGTTGCTAGGGGTCTGTCTAAAGACAGAAATACAACAACACCCTTTTCCTGTCTAAAGACAGAAATACAACAACACCCCTTTCCTGTCTAAAGACAGAAATACAACACCCCTTTCCTGTCTAAAGACAGAAATACAACACCCCTTTCCTGTCTAAAGACAGAAATACAACACCCCTTTCCTTCCACGTTAAGTATGATTATTACACACAGCTTCACTTTACATTTATTAAAAGGTTTTTTTTAAAAATAGCATTATGTATAAAATGTGGAATGATTCTTGATCAGAGAGATAACTCCCGAAAGATATATTTTTTTTACCAGAGTTTAATGACGAGCAAAACGTAAAGCATCTCCATGAAAAGTGACCAGTTTCCATACATTCTGTATAATTTAATGTGGAATGATTCTTGATCAGAGAGATAACTCCCAAAAGATATATTTTACCAGAGTTTAAATGATGAGCAAAACGTAAAGCATTTCCATAGCATCCTGTTTACCTATAATGCCATTATCTATCAATATTTTAAAGTTTAAATCAATTATACTTTATATTACCGGGGTATAAATTCATTTTAATACTTTGGTATTTGATGTTTTACTTGTATGTTTGAACTCACATCTTTTTAAATAGTGAAAACATACATGTACAGACGTGTACATACATAAAAACTGCTTTCTAATGAAGCAGAAGTGTAATGAGATTTCAAATCAAATGTGCTATCACCCCCCCCCCCCACACCCAATTTTAGTAACAAAAAAAATAGACATAACATTATTATTATCTATTTATTTTTTCTTAAAACATTATAAATAAGCAGTTATAAATTAAATATCAATGTAATGTAACTAGCTGATATATATATAATACTGGTCTCAGGAAGTTACCAATCTATAAAATATACAAGACACCTTAAAAATTAAAATAAATGACAGTGGACCTCAGAAATGGGCGTAAATGATTCAAAATTCTAGCTGCATTAATATTCTCCTGTCTTACTCAAATAACATCATGACATTTACAAGAAATACACATCTCACTAAAATATTTAATAAAATCAAATGTATTAAATAGGTCCTTTTTAGAATATGGTGTATCACATGATAGCAGTCTACAATAAACAGATCTTTATCTGGGGGTCAAAATGTCTGCTACTTAATTCAGAGAACAAACAAAATGCATATCTGTAGGTTCTAATCATGACATATGTCTAAATACACGTCCTATGTAAAAAAACAAAGACTACAGAGCGACAACTACAAGGAAACAGAAATATCTAACAACCAAGAGCCAACTGGAAGTAATTCATAAAACAAGTATTACCTCCAACCTTTTTCTTTCAAATGACAAACATTCTCATAATTATATAATTTTATTGATTGTGAAGAAAACTATTAATATCCTTGAATCAAAATTAATTTTACAAATAGTAAATTTTAAGGGCATGCCTACAATTAATTTTAATTTTGAATGTTCATCCTTTTCATAAGGTCAAATGCTTTACTAGGCTTAAAAATCTTTAGCACAACCATGACTGATTAGCAACCAATCTCTAGGACCTTGAATGATTCACATGACTTTGCTTTTAAGACAGTTTAAAAAGATTGTCTTCTACTCAAAGGACACTTTCTTGTTCTATTTTAAACCAAACTCCTTGCCTAAACAAAAGTATTCCATGCCGTATTATCCGCTACAGAACAAACTGCTACATTCAATGCTGTAACTTTATCACAATACTGGATGACTCATATCAAGTTTTATCCACATGAAGTTATTATCAGAATAACATAAACTGACGAAAAATGAACCCATTTCGTTACTTTTACAAAACCTGACGAGACATGGGCTACATGCTCACCTGAGTTACATTTCCCTTTAATAAGTCAAGGATGCTTTAACTGTGACAAGTTGGACCAGTGGCAAAAGGAAAGAACTAACAAAAGCCACATATTAATAAAACTTTTTTGCAAAAAGAAAAAAAAAACTTAAATTTCGACATATCTATGATGTAATTTTTTATCCAGACACTGGTGCAGCCTAAGGGGTTGAAGCATGTGCATGTTTATTTTTGTGGGTAAATGCGTAGACTGTGAATAGTGAAATCACTTTTTTCTCTTTGGTCAGGCAAAATGAAAACATTACAGTTAAAATAAATACATGTAGAGGATGACAAAGCTTTTCCTACATTTCAGATTTTTTTTTTAATTTAAGGAGTGGAAATACTCTGCTTTGCTTGCATTGATTTATCACAATATGGCATAACTAAATTTATCACTTTTCCTAAAGTACTTGTAATTTTTTTTTATGTTCCTCCCTTGTCAATGTGTATCTAATTTGCAGATCAGTTCATTGACTCTTGGATGACTTCTCAAGCTGCAAACTTTGCACAAATGAATCAAAAATAAAACCTGAATCAGATTAGAGGATTCAACCTTGAACAGAGAAAATAAGCATCTAAATACTCATACAAATACAAAAATTTTATAACAAAAAAGAAAATTCAAAGTAAGGACAGATCTGACACCAGATTTTGTGATACTTTATCAATGCAAGATTGTTGTGTGGTATTTATATACAAAACAAATTTTTCACAAATTTTAGTTATTGCTCTTTATAAATCTAATACTAGTATTGTACGAAGGAGTGATTTTTTGCAAGCAGATAATCTTGAAAAATTACACGGAAATGAATTTCTTACAAATAAAAAGTGATTTACAGAATGAAACATGTTTTAAAGTTCTTTCAGAAAATGCGAAAAGATAAAAAAATTTCTTTTCGTGAATACTGTATATTTTAGTGTAAATACATGTAAAAAAAATTGACCAATGAAAATCTTTCAAAAAAATTTATGAGATGACTTTAATTAAAACACATTAACTAATGAATCACTAAGAATAAGGGTTAAAAACATTCAAACCTCATCATTTTTCATTGAAAAATTAACATTTTATATGGTTCTTCATGTATATAAAAAATAATGACTGTTACTAACTTATCCTCAACCCATTGTAAAATTGAATGCGCTTCATATAGTACTAGCTCTTAAAAAAATAAAATAATAAAGAGCATCCCAGTTGGAATAAAAATGTCAAAGAAATTAACTTCAATCTTACAATAGTTATTTTAAATGCTACCACAACTCAATTCTAAAAGAATGTAAAAAAAAAAAAAGAAAATTAATAAATAAAAGAATTAAAAAAAACTTTCATAACTACCAGACAGCCTAACATTTCAAACAAAGCACCATACAATGACTGCATTTTATGACCACATTCCGTCCAACTTCAGTATCTGTCAGTTTTTCTTGTGGTTTTTATAGGGCTCAGTGACAAATCCAACTCATCCGTGGAATCAAACAGCCTCTTTTTGGGTTCAGGCAGGAATGACTCGGAGCGGGAGATGTCCCCTGTTGTGGATGTGTTGGAGAGGTAGCTGTTGCCTTTGGCACTGGACTCTCGTATTGGATCCAGGGACTTGGACACCTGATAGGAGGGGTATGAGGAGGCTGGGGGGAGATTTGAGGTGGATGATGATGTGTTGGAGGAGTGTGATGATGAGAATGTAATGCTTGAGGTGACAGATGTCTGGGATGATGTCAAGTATGAAGAGGAAGCGTACCTTCCCTTGCCTGGGTCATCCAAGGTCGAACCACCTGTCAATGATACAGAATTAGGTAAGCTTGATGATACATAATTGGTGGTGGCAATGGGGTCAAAATGACCTATATCTTTCTCATAGGCATGCATAGGTCTGTTATCAATATTGTATGAAATACCAGAGGAATACTGATCTCCTACTAAAGAGAACCTCTGACTGGTGGTATATGTTTCTGAATCTTTATTATTCAGGGGTAGATCTACACTATTTGACCTGGTGTGAAGTCTGTTTGACAATGGCAATTCAGTTATATTAGACTTATTTCTGGGATTAACTCCAATATCAAAATCAGTGTATGAGTAACTAGCCTTGACAGGACCCCGTTCACCAACAACACTTGTGGAGTTAGTAAATTTATTAGTAGAAACAGCATCCAGTGCATCTTGCCTGGGAACAAGTGAGCCAGTGTATTTATTATTCTCTAAGAAAGGTGGAGGGTTAGAGGTGGAAGATGTTAGTCCGATGTCTGCTTGATAAGAGGATGAGGACAGAGGATAGGATGGTGGCTTCTGTGAAATGAGGGTGTGATCAGACGTGAAGGACTCCAGAGTGTCAGTGGCAGGTGGTGCATTACCCTTGGCCCGCTGGTAAGAAGCAGATTTCAGAGCAGTAACAGATGTTCCCAAGTCTGACTGTGATCTGGTTCTTACTGGTTTGGGTGGCAAAGAAGAGGCTAAAAACCGACTGGATCCAGCCACATCAGTTGAAGGCACACTGGACATACCTTGTCTGTCTGCTGAGGTTCTGTATTTGCCAACACTGTCTATGCTGGAGGAAAAACCTGGCAAAGAAAGCCTGGATTTATAAGTATTTGTTGGAATATCCTCTGTTGTGGCAAATTTACCAGCCTGTGTTGAAGACTTTGATGACATAAATAGATTATCAACAGATGGGCTGCGACTAAAACCACTCTGTGACAAGGGACGTAATGAAGTCGACTTGGTTGGTGTAGAGATGTCGTCTGAACTTTTCAGTCTGCTTGATGTCTGTGCCATGGAATTGTAGGACGGATAAGAAGTAGAGGAATAGCGGCTTGACAAGTCACCACTGACACCAAACTGATCATTTTGGGACAGCCCGCCTTTTGAAGATGAATACTGGTCTATGCCATATTTGTCCTTCTCCCCAGGTATGGTATACCTATCACTGACTGATGACTGATACCCTGTACTCTTGGAGTCCCAGTCTGATGTCTTCAGTGTATCTATGGCACTGGGTTTGTAGGTGGAAATTGTGGACCCTGTGACTGCAGAGTACCCACTGGTAGAGATGGGTAAACTGGAGGATTCCCTTGATGATGTTGGAATGTCGTTGTAGGCAGAAGAACTAACAGAATATCTGCTGGATGGAATGTCTGATTGTGAAGCACTGCTTCTTGCAATATCACCATAAGTGGAGCTGACAGAATATCTGTTGGACGGAATGTCGGTTTCTGAAGCACTGCTTCTTTGAATGTCACTGTAACCAGAGGCACTGCCTGAATATCTACTGGACGGAATGTCTGATTGAGAACTACTGCTTCTTGGGACATAGTCATCAGATGGATAATACTTTGATGGGTACTTGTTTTCAGGAAGGGACCTGACAGGATCTGTGGATTTTTTGTCTGAGAAAAGTGGATCAGACCTGTATGTGTCTTTCACTCGGTAATCATCCAAAAACTCATCATTTCTGGAAGCAGAGTAGGTAGTTGGTTGTGTTCCTAAGCTGACTTTCTTTTCTGCTCTGTTTAAAAGTTTCATGCAGTCTGTAAAGTCTGGAGTAATAGATATATCCAGATCATCCAGTTCGGATTGAATCATCTCTGTATCATCCAGAACCTGGTCATAACTGTCCCTCTTTTTGGATTTGATGGGGTAATCCAAGTCAAAACTTTCATTCCTTGGAAGGGTGTCTGCATCATACTTTCCAGATGTATACTTGTAGTTGTAATTGTCATCCTTGGTTATTTTAGAATTCTGTGAATACTTTGATAAGTAAAAGTCATCTTCATCTTCTAGTCTTGTAGATTTTCCTCTCCTGTTATCAAGGTAGCTATCGTCCAAAGAATCTGGTTTTGAAAGACTCAAGCTTTCATCTCCATTGGTCAAACTCGATTTCTTTCCATTCTTCAGCACACCCTTCACCGGAGAAGCTGGCCTTCCACTTGAATTGTTCCGGTTTCCTTTTAATGGACTTGGCATCTCCAAATCAAATGACACCGTTTCATTTCTTGGCAGATCAAAAGTTACTCTTTTTGTGTTTTTTCCAGCACCATTTTTGTCATATGCCTTATAATCATGCACATCAGAGGAGGTATAAAACTCACCATTGACGTAATCTTTGTGACTAGATTGATACTCTCCATCCTCAGAGAAGAGTTGTCTCTTGGATGGAAGATCCACCTCCACACCGTACGACGAGGACAACGAGTCATCCATCGCCCGCTTACTGGACAGAGAGGAGCTGGTCCTCAGTGTCGGGTCCTCGAGGCCGTGTCTACTGGAGGACAGCTTGGAGGACGGGTCAGTTTTAGGTTTACCCCTATAGCTGTCTAACTCGGCATTCAGTTCCTCTATCAGCTTGTCACTCTTCTCCAGAGCCTTATTCAGCTGGTTGATCTCTTTCTCGTGAGTTTGGATTTTAGCTTCCAGAGTTGCTACTGTGTACCTGCCATACCTGTAAATAAACCAATCAGTTTGAATAATAATTAATTTAAACTAAAAAGACCTTTAATTGTGTAAAATTAGTCTATTTTTGTAAATTTTCACAATGACAACCCTTATTTTCATTTTCATCTACATTTTTAATGGGGGGGGGGGACTTTAGGTTAAGTATCTTACTACAAACTAGTATGTAACTACTCTGTAACATTCATGACCCTTACTACATAAAAATAGATGCATGAATTAATCCATTTTTTAAAAAGAATTATTTTGGTTTGAAATGATACAAATATAATGTTCCTAAAATATGAAGATAAATGGAAAAATAAAGTCTAAGCCAAATTAAATTGGACAATGCCATGATCAAAATATATATACCACTTTGTCAATGACAAATACTAAAGAAAGGTAAATGACATTTACTACATCATGACTCTTAAGAAAGGTAATATTCTTTCAAAGAGCTAATTGTCTTATTATAAGATAGGTCTAAGAATTAAATACAGTGGACCCTCATTTATCCGGATGCTTTGGTTCCCAGTCAATTTGTCCGGATATGTGAAGCATCCGGATATCTGAATCACTCGTTAAACAAGGCAGAATAACATTTTAAAATTTTGTTCACCAAGAAATACTGTACCACTAACAAATACCCAGTTTTAAATTTCATTTGGTACCAAAGTGCATATTCTAAAGGCAGAGGACTTTTACACCTAAATTCCATCTCATTTTTCTCAACAAGCTCTTGCTATCTTTGTCCCCGTACCTTCTGTAAACTATAAAGCTTTAACATTTATTTTACAGTGCACACATTTTTCTCTATAAGGTTTCTATATCACTGTTTGGGAAGAGTGGCATTCATTTTTATGGTTGACAATTTTGCAATCACTGCAGTCAAGACCAAGCAATGTTTTAGTGATCAGGAGAAGAATTTGCTCTGCACCACCGACATTCATTTTGATTAATGTTAACGCCCTTCTTTGTTCTATGAAAAATGTAAATAGGGGATGATTTTTTTTTGGTTTGGTGTTGTTCTATTACTGCATCGCAGTATTAATTGTCTTTGCTCTCATCAATGAAAATTTACGTGCTTTAAAGTCAAAGACCAGTTTTTAGCCAATCAAAATGTGTTTTACAAACAATAAGAATGAAAATTTAAGGATTTTTTCTTCATAATTTCCTTTTCTTGCTCTCCATGCTTGCTTTGATTATTTATAATTCATTATTTTCTTTTGCTACATTTAAACAGCTATAGAATTCATAGCAAAGATAAAGTTGAGATGGAGACAGTCCCTGGCATTAAGGTCAAGATCTAGTAAATGAAAGATGCCTACAGATTTATCAAATTTGAGAAATAAATTCCTTTAATGATGCTTTATAACTTTAGCTTGCTCAAATAAGGTGTTTGGGGGCATAATTCATTGGTAAACAAGATGAAAAATCATATTTTATATTGTCATTTTCAATAAAAAAAAATTAAGAAAACCAGTCATGAATATGGGAGTTTTTTCCTTATCAGACAAAGAAAATGTATCCAGATCGCCTACAGTCTTTCAGAAAATGGTAATTTGTATGTTATTGACCTTTTCTTTAAAATGTCAAATCTAATATAGGTATCCGGACGACTTTTCATGTGATTTCAAATGCCTTGAGTTATGATGAAACCTCTGAGTTTCAAATGAATGGAAAGAGGGCAGAGCAGTGAGCCATAAAATCAGTTATAAACATCTTGTGATGAAATGCTTATTATGCATCAGATTGCATCCATATAAAAAAAAGCAAAACCAGTTTTATCACAGCATCAAGCATCTTTGCACAGCTGCTGTTGTGTCACATGATAATTCTTAAAATAGAAGTGGGCCTTGTAGATAAACTTCTAAAGTTATAATATAAAATTGTGTCCTTTTATTTTTCACATTTTTTAGTCCCTGACTAGTAAAACAAAAATTTACTTCTGTATGAAAATGATATAAACAAACAAAAAGTGAATATGCTTTTTTTTTTAACACCCCCCCCCAAGAAAAATGAATTAATGACTACTATATGTCAAGTTCATGCCATTGAAAAATTAAATGAATCATCAAAAGTGATACATGTTTAACTTAACTGTATAGTAATCATCTCTGTTTCTTTTTTATAGGTTATTGACAGAATATTGGGAAATATACCCACTCAATTTCTGTACACAGCTGACTAAGTTTGCAAGGAAAGCATCTCAGCATAAACCAAAGGTGGGCATATTTCTCAATACCCAGTTGATAATCTTTTAACTGCAAATTATAATGCCAATTCATCATACAAATAGAATCTTGAATGAAAAATCTACCTGATGATCATCATGTTAAAGGTTAGTCTCCATGGTAGAGACCACCTCTGTGATTCTCTTGTACGGTGCACACCTCTGGGACTTTTATCACATTATAGCCTATCCGTGTGGTGATCAGGTTTTATATTATACTATTAAAAATTGTTCAAAAGGGAGAAATCACAAATTGGAAAACAACTGTAACACTGCATGCTCACTTTTGCTATTTCATTGTCATTTGAAGGGTACAAAACAGTTGTCACCCTGTGCACGAGGGAGACATCACTAATTGTCTCCCTGCATGCAACATGCTCTTAACCAGATAAAGTTTAAAATTCTGAAGGATCAGAACATGTTTTGGCTTATTAGTTACAGCTTATTTACGTTACAATCTTATGCCAAGTCTATTTGGATAACATATTCTATTCTTGTTGTTCTTGAGCATTTACTGTGTGTTTATCTATTATCAGTTTTTAAATTTGATTCCTATTTTTTTGCAGAGATTAAGCTATACCTGCATACATCTCTGATCCAGCTTTCCTGTAGGAATTAATATCTTTCTACAGGTTCTGCCTTACCTATGAGGAGATCTGTTTCCTATTTCTTGTCGCAGCTTTTGATTCTCTCTGTTTAGATTGATGTTTTCGTCTTTCAGTGAGTTGTTCTCCTGCAATATTGTTTGGTAAGAGTCAAAATTAGCTCATTTTTTACCTTTAATATTAAATAACTTAACAAACGAGTATTTAAAAATTTACTCTCTGTATATGCATTTAGTGTAAAAAAATATAAGCAATTGCAAACATTGATTAATTATAATGTATATTATATATTTAAATGGCTTCCACTTGCCTGTTTGACACGACTGAGTTCAGACTTGACTTTATCGTAAAGTTTCTGAGCGTCCTGTAATTTCTTGTTAAGGACCAGGACTCCACTGGTGTCGGGATGCCTCGGATCCTCTTTGGGCCCAAGTTGTTTTGTCCCCAGGTTTTTCTGGACCTGTTGCTGTAAAACTTCATTTTCTGTTCGTAAGAGCTGTACCTCATCTGTAAGTCTTTCAAACTCCTCCTTAAATTATCATAAAAAAAATTATTTTCTTTCTTGCACTTATCTGTGATTCATAATGTCAATATATCAGATTATTTCTGGTTATAAGGCTAAAAGGTGGTATGTAAAAAAAAAAAATAGTCATGTAGTTCACATAAATAAACTAATACAAATCTGGTAATTATAATAATTAATAGTTCGTGATTATATTTCAGATATGCACCAAGGAAGTGATTGATGGAGATCTAAGTCTACAATGTATCATGCCATCCGTTCAGCATTGAAATCAAAGACATCAGAGAGATTTATGCGACTGAAAAATGTTCTTATCAACCCATTTCATATATAAATGTCACTCTTCCTCTCATGTTTGTAATTATTTCTAAAAGTTTTCACAATGCCAATTTATTCTTTTGACCTATTAACTTTTAACATGTCTAAGTTTTCACCATATCTTATCCTACATAAAGTAATCTTTACTTTTTTATCCTCCAGAAAAAGATAGTGTGCAGTTCTTGCTACAACATTGTTACACGCTTGATCCCTATTGGATAAATAACTAAATTTTGAGATTTATGATCCTGTTTTGAAAATGCAAAGTCATTTTTTAGCAATAAATTTCTTATATGATAATAACAACCCCCTTCCCCCCTCCCCAATTTTAATACTCAAAAAACAACAGGCTAGAAAAAAGCAAACATCAATCCAGTATTTAACAAGCTTAAATGCCTAAGTGGTTCTGACCTGAAAGGGGGAGGGGGGGGGGTATGATTTGAATTAACTTGAATTTACACTAACAAAAAATGCTAAGTAACATGTTTCTTTGACATACAGTAAAACTCGTTTAGTACGAACACGGATATAGCGAATTCACGGATACAGCGAAGTTCTTAACAATTCTTTGTAAAATTTTACAGTGATAACGAACTCTGATATAGCGAATTTACGGATATAGCGAACTGATTTTGAGTCCCGCAGAGGTTAAAAATGGTGAAATTTACATCTTTTATAACGAATTTTCAAAATCTCAATATAAGATATGTTGAACTGACTTTATATTAAGTAAGAATTTGCAAATGAAATTTAATTCATAACGAAAACCTTAGTTAGCCAAAGCATGAGTTGTAATAATTGCTTCTCTACCATATTCGAGAGTAATACTTGTAGGAAAATGTGCATATTGCGAATTCGCTATATATAGTTGTACGAATTCGTTATACGGATATAACGAATTACGGATATAGCGAATTACGGATATAGCGAATTAAATTCACAGGTCCCAGGGACAGCTATAACTGAGTTTTACTGTACTGAGGTTTTTTCCCCTATAAGTTTGAACTTTCATGTTAGCCTCATCCTACCCCCAGGGTCATGATTTGAACAAATTTGAATCTACGCTACCTGAGGATGCTTCCAAATAAATATGACAAAACCATGTTTTTGTTGTTCAGGATTAGAAGATTTTTAAAGATTTTTACCATATTTTCCCATTTAACACTGTCTTTGTCCATTGTGGGTCAACCCTATACCAAGGGGTCATGGTTTCAATAAATTTAAATATTTACAACATGAGAATGCTTCCTTCAAAATATGACCAATCATGGCTTTGTTGTTCTTAAGAAAATGTTTTTGAAGATTTTTTTCCATATATTCCTATGTAAAACTTTGACCCCCCATTTTGGCTCCACCCTACCCTTGGGGGGTTTATGATTTGAACAAACTTGAATCTACACTACCTCAAGATGCTTCCTTGTAAATACATATGACCAATCATGGCTTTGTTGATGTTCATCAGAAGATTTTTAAAGAATTTTTTTGTATTTCTATGTTAAACGTTGATCCCCCATTGTGACCCCAACCTATCCCTGGGTGTCATAATTTGAACAAACTTGAATCTACACTAGCAGAGGATGCTAATCCACGTTAGTTTCAACTTTCCTGAATCCTGACCCAGTAGTTCTTGAGAAGAAAATTTATGAAACATGCCACCAAATTTTCACTACCTCTTAATTATCTCTCCTTCATTTGAACAAATTTGAATCCCCTTTACCCATGGATGATTTGTGGCAAGTTTGGTTGAAATTGGTTCAGTGGTTCTGGAGAAGTCAAAAATAAAAAGTTTACAAACAGACAGACAGACGGACACCGGATAAAATGTGATCAGAAAAGCTCACTTGAGATTTCAGCTCAGGTGAGCTTACAAAAATCTGTATATTTTACTGTGAATTCTCATTATGAGAAAGAAGTTGGCACATGTCAAGTTCAATGTCATCAGAACAAAAATAAATTGACATTTCATGTATGAGGTTTTCAAAGTACAATTAGTCAAAAGGACATTCATCTAATATGTTTGCTTTGGTAATGAATATCCAGACACATGAATTTATGACTTCAATTGAAATACTTTTGACATTTATCTACATAAACTTTAATATATCAAGATATCATTGACTTCTTATTTTAATAACATTCTTAATATAACTTATATATTCTTTTATCTACAATATGGACATTTTGTACTCACAAGACAGAGAAAAGTGAAAAGCATTTTAGCATATTTAAAAATGAGAAGAACAGAGTACTAGACTTGAGATTTTTAAATAGTCTTCAGGTCACTGCATCTACCATTGTAGCTTGTTACACTATGGCTGAATTTCACATTTCTTTTTGATATCACCAGATTTACAGTATACATACTGCCAAGACATGTTCGTATTGCAGACCTGTTTCCCCATATCGTTGTCTCTCAGTACCGGGTATTTTTGATTAGATTTGTCCTTGATATTTGGCATTTGCCAGTAAGATTTCAATTTCCAACAATTTTACATATATTAATAGAGAACAACTGCATTTCTAATGACAAAAAACATGGCTTAACAACATTGTCTTTGTCATTTTATAATGTCCACAGCATTTTTGTAACCTGACATCACTCGTGTTTAAAATTTGTCTCTTTTTAGAGTTTAACAAACGTGAAACTAAGACAGATCATAACAAAAACTAACTGCTAAATTCTAAACGGATTTATTTCCTATTTCCGTATTTTCATATTTTCAGCAAAACGTGAGACGTATTTTAGACTAAAAATCGGTAAAAAATACAGCGAAATCGTAAGAGTAAACAGGTCTGGTATTGCCCTGGATCAGTCTATAGAATATAAATATTGACATAAATTTATAACAAGATGTGTTTGTGAAGTTTTACACTATGCACCCTGTGACAACAAAGTTCGAAAAAGCTATTTTAGCAAAAAGGTCACAGTCAAGGTCACAAAGTCATTGACCTTGGTGTCATTTGAAAGAACTTAATTAGTGGAGAATGCATACCAAATATGAAGTCTCTATCTCTAATGGTTCAAAGGTTAAAGTCGACAACAGACAGACAGAACAAAAATAATATGCGCCCCGATCTATCGATCTGGGTGCATAAATATTATCATCAATTGCGGAATGAAAACATTTTGTCGTGAACATGCATATGAAGCCAGCAGTTACTGAATCAGTTCATTATCCCTATTCTTACCTCATACTCTTTGAAGAGAAGATCAAATCTTGCTTTCCTGAGCTCCGGGTTACTCATTTTTTCTTTATCATCAGAACCCTGGCTTACTCCACCTATAGAAATACAAGTATTAACTGTTACTGGAAAATAATCATCAATAATTGAGAGTCTTTATCAAACGACACTAAACCCCTCAACTGAGGAGTATGATGGAGAAGGGTGTAGAATGATACAAGAGGAATATATATATAATAGAAATTGACATAGTATGATTCAAAAAAGGAATATAGTAGGAATTGACATAGTATGATTCAAAAGAGTGAAGTATGATATAAAAAAGGAATATAGTAGGAATTGACATACTTAGTATGATACAAAAAAGGAATATAGTAGGAATTGACATACTTAGTATGGTATAAAAAAGGGATATAGTAGAAACTGACTTAGTATGTTACAGCATGGGAGTATAATAAATATTGACATAGTTTGAAACAACACAGGAGTGGGATAGATTACAGCATCTCTTGTTTTTTATTGTTCATATTATATATACCGGTATTTGCATCCATATGGTACGTTATAATAGTTTTGTCAGTCTCATACATGTACTGTTTATTTTACATGCATTAGCCCCACCTTCGGGTCTGCAGCATTTACTTAGATCACACAAATTTTCAGTTTTTGCTGAATGATCCTTAACTCATAATTAATATCAAGCCAACAGGTTGTCTATTATATAAATGGTGCCTGTTTTGGAGGGTAACAGTTGAAATTGGCACCCCAACCATTGTCATAGCGGAGGTTAATGGTTTTCCGATCAATTTCAACTGCCAAAACAGGTTTATTTTATAATACTGAATGTCTTCTTGATTTAGGATGTCTCGTCGATCATCTTTACGCACGTTTAGAAAGCTTTCAGTTACTGACCTCTTTATTGTTAATTTGATACAAGAGTCCTTTATCAAAAGGTTTTCAGCAAGCATGTCTCGTCTGTTGTTTGTTCTTTTCAAGTAAGCTACATCGGAGACAAGCTTTTATTGACGTCGAGTTCATTCCGATTCTTTCAAATGCGCAACTGACGTTTTGAGAATTCTACGGTGAACCGTACGCGCATTATTTCCACGCATGTGACATTACCGTTGTGTTACCCGTTGCCACGTGTGTTGCTACGGCCGAGGGTAATAGAACGGATTGTTAACTGCGTCTAAACCAATCAAATTGTAGTATTTAACATGAAAGTATAATAAAACTAAATGCTAAAGAGTTATGAAGCAAATAAAATTTTCAGAAATAAAATGTATTTTTCAGTATGATCAACTTTACTTGGGATCTTCTTAATGAACAAAGCTATCATAAAATTCCCAATCTAGACAACAAAAAAAAACAAAACTTAATGCTAGCCTTATTCTAATAAAATGCTGAATGTCTATGATTATAAAATATTAGGGATGTCAACCAGTACCCGGTTAACTGGAGTACTCGTCATCACGAAGTGCTCATCATTATTACAACAGAAATACATTTACGGATAAGCCTCCTATCAGAGCATCTGGTTTCATTTCTATAAGAGTTTACAATGTTTTACAGTCTTCAATTTACTTGTTCATATTTATTTACACTTTTACCGAGTACCCGGGTATTCGATCGGAAAAACGTCTGAGTAACCGAGTAGTGAAAATTGACCGATTTGACATCCCTATAAAATATTATTGTCAGGATCACTTTAGTACATTACTAGTGTCTTCTAGATCCTAATAAAGACCATTGTAACATTCAGTTTTGTTCTCCTTTATTCTGTCTATCTACACACTTTGAAAAAGAACCTGAAAACTTTCTTGAGCATTTCAATTAATGGACAAGAATAATTCAAAGACTTAATCTGTTAATGGACAAGGTACATCTACACTACTTGAAGATGCACAGTCTGATACTAGTTCATTATCTATAATTGCTTAATAACACATCTTTCCACAAATCTTAATTTATCATTCATACTTTATTCATACTTAATTTGCTGGCATATATATGCAAAAGAAGTGTCAAATGTTTATAAATTACTGTACAATGCAATACATATGATATCAAGAGTATTAGTTCCAGTTAGTGGTGACTTTCCGAGACACATTGGTATTTTCTCTTTAAGTCGAATTAGTTTGTCAGGTAATGTATATGTGTGAAAAGTTCTATTTTACATGCTCATAAACTTTCAATTAATTGAAACATATTTCACAATTTCAAACTGCAGAAAACTGAAACACATTTCTTAATTTAGTACCATATATGTTCATAAAAGTAATATATAAGTACAACCATAAGATTTTAGGGAACACTGTCAAATTAATGTTCTCAAATGTACCTTGACAGGCTGTTCATCCATTAAATGAAGATGTAAAAGAGACAGAAGGAAATTTCAAGCCTCTGTTATTTGATTACTTTAACAATTTGCATGGTTAATGTAAGGTATAAACACAAGTTTGTGAACTGACCTTTTACTATATATCTGACCCTATAAATAAAATTGTCTTATAAATCACTGAATCTTGTCAGCAGAAGTTTTGAGAAATGTTCTGAAGCTATCAGTTAGATTTACCAGCAATTTTCTTCACGGGATTTGCAGGATTTATGGGAGTTCTACAGGCAGGACACTGTTTATTCCTCTGTAGCCATACATCCATGCAACCGCTACAGAACACATGATTGTTTGGACATAAAACTGGTTGTTTTACCTGAAACATAAGGGAAGAAATGAGAATTTGGACAAAAAAACTGGCTGTTTTACCTGAAATAATAAAAATTTAAGCCTAAGAATTTGTGTGTCGATGTAAAGCCCTCAATCTCCAATGGTTGGTTGAATAAATTATTGAAAATGCAGTCATCATTTTACTTCAGTTCCTCACATCAAAACATTTTATTATTGTATTTTTTCAGCACTGTGCCCAAACAAAATTCAATCAAAACTTAAAAAAAAATATTGAGAGTTTATACCAAATACTTGATCTTTTATAATTCAAAACACTTACATGTACAATCATATCAATTTTAAGTAATATATATTATAATAAACATTTTTTGTTTGCAAGAAATATAAGTTTTTAGCTGCAGCAAATTTTTCATGATAATACTAATTCCAATTTTTTTTTTCTCTGTTAAGCATCCACCCACCTTTAAAAAACTTAACTATACCTATTAGCAAAACTCACACATGTCAAAAAAATAAAACAAAGACTTTATAGTAATAAAAATGACATAATTCAAAGGATATGATTTTATTTATCTATTTTTCATATTAGAAAGTTATATTCTTCAGCAAAATCAAAGTATAAAATACTTAAACTATTCCAATAAAGACGTACCTCGGTACATATCATACAAATATTTCTAGCTATTGGCAGATTAAATCACAAATTTTGACCAGAATAATCAATTTTGGGATTCCTGATTCTGTGTGTTTTTTCCTGACATGAGGTGTCAAAAACCAAGACCAACATGGAAAAATCTTGGAAAGACCTTACATTATATTACTAAATGTACCTCCATCTCCCAATTTGCCTCATTCTGCAAATTTATTTTCACTAGTAGTGCCTAATTTTATCTTTAAGACATCTTCAGAAAAATTATGGCCGCCCAATGGAAGTATAGATATCAAGTACATGCAGACCTCTAAAATTTAGGCACCAGCTCGACGTGCCTTATAAAAATAAATTTAGACGCTAATGCAAATTTTTAGTCGCCAGGGAGCTTTTATTTAGGCGCCAAATTTAAAAGTTAATAGCAATCAATATAAAAAATGTGACATGACCATTTCTAAAAAAAATCCTCTTTTTAAAACTTTTTTTTGCTTTTCAGAAAATTAAAAACTTGTAAAATATGTGAAAAGTTCTGGAATTCGATGATAGCCGTCAATTTAAAATGGTCGCCAAATTGGCAACATACTGAAAATTTTTAGGCATCAATAAAAAAATTTAGATTCCATGGCGACTAATTTAGTCTCCTATAAAGCCCTGAAGTATGCATATCTTGAAAATATGTGTGGTACCAATGCAGTTTCAACAACCAAAAAAAATAAATCATACATGTCATTTAAACATTATGGCTGATGTCACTACGTACCCTATCTGCTTGCAATCTAGTGTACACTGTACACAGTTATTAATTGATGAATAAATAACTGCAGAACATTAAAATAATATTCATTCACATAATTAATGATTAATCAAGAAGTACATGTATGTTTAATTTAAATATAGCTAAACTCCAGTATCTAAAACACCAATATCTGGAATATCATGGATATGTTGAAGAGATCTTGACTTTTTTATCTTCAGTATCAGACCCTCAATTATCTTGTAAGGAAGTTTGAGATAACAGTTTGACTTATATACTTGCATTTTGATATTATTTTTGAGCTTTTCCTTGTAAATACTATATCCTTGTCATGCCCCAGTAACCATATCTAAATTAATTTAAATTGAATGAAATTAAAAATGTTGTGGGTGACATGGATTAAGGTTGTTGATATCCATTCAGGGTTTTTTTTTAATGAAATTTACCTGTATATGTTTCGTCATATTGAAATATACCTGGTAAGTCTCTGATATTAGGGAAAAACAATTTTAAGAACACTGAGTGTCCAAAAATATACAGATTCTAACAGAGGTACAAGTAAAGAAAATCTGTATATATATGTAAAAAAAATTATTAGAAAGTTAAAATTTGAATTTATTTTATAGTTAGCGTTGGTTGGAGTCGAGTAGCTCTTCACATTAAGAGTCAATCCAGAGCAATCATCTATAAGCAATTGGATGTTTTCTAATACATATCTTAGCTGCATTGATGTAACCCTTTCTTATTTGTTCCGACATAAATTCTTTTTTTCCTTTTTTTTTTGTGATGGAGAAGGTTCTCTCCTGAAAACATCACATAAAAATTCGGACAGGGCTACTTTATTTCAGATGTATCATGATGAAAAGAAATAAAAACATGGAAAAAGGGAACTAACTTAATATCAGATATTGTGACTAAATCTCATTTGAACAATTGTTTATTTAGTATTAAACTCAATTTATGTACATGTATACTAGTTTCTACTCAATTCTATGGATATATATATATCCTTGAGAAAACATAAAATTTAGGACACATTCTTGATAATTAATACAGAACACTTTATAGACTAGAAAAGTATTCTGAAAATGGTGATTTCAATGTCTATTATTTAGAATGTAGTATTTTATCTTTATACTGATTATCTTTTATGTGATAAATACCAGAATTTTTTACAACATATTACATTTGTCCAAAAATTTTTGGAAATACACTTAAAATCATAGTAAAAATTGCATTAAAAAAATATAGTTTTTATTTACTTTTTTGGAAGGGGGGAGGGGGGGTTCCATATTATGTCAGTGTGACAATACAATTTTTCTTCTTGCAATACTATAGTAGTATTGCAAAAAGGAAAATTGTATTGTGATATAATATGGACACCCCTCCCCCTTCCAAAAAAGGAAATAAAAATGGTAATTTTTTTAATGCAATTTAGAAGCATCGAATTCCTCAGGTAGTGTAGATTCAAGATTGTACAAATCATGATCCCCTTGGGGTAAGGTGGGACCACAATGGGGGATCAGTATAGTAGAAAATAGTTTATTCAGAATATAAGTTTGGGAAATACAGCTCATCAGTTTACAAAATAACCAGAAGTCTCTGATGAGACTGTAGCTCTACTGGTCTGTACGTATAACAAAGGAAAAGTAACACTTGGATTTGAAACTTTGCAACAAGCAGCAATAAATAGAATTATGTATCTTAGTGTAGTCTACTTGTGTGCCAAGTTAAATTGAAATCAGAACAAAACTGTTGGAGGAGTAGTGTTTTAAAGGAATTTCACTGAAATTTATATTTTCAGTTAACACGGCAACATCGTTCACCGAAATCAAAAACCGATGCACTAAATTTTGTATCTTAGTGTATTCTACTTGTGTGCAAAGTTATATTGAAATCAGACCAAAACTGTAGGAGGAGTACCATTTTAAAGAAATTTCACAGAATTTTTTTTAGTAACCATGGCAACACCATTCATCAAAATCAAACATAGGTAATCAAAGATTACGAAGCTCACCTCGACGAATGTTATCAGTTTAAGTAATGCAAATCTCACATCATATTTTCTTAATATTTAGTATTCATCCCAACAACAATATTCTTGCAAGTCGTGTTAAACCCCTTACATGGCATATACACATTTCTAAGCCTGTAGCATGAAAAATATGCATATGTATAGTGTAAACAAATATTCATAACTGTTAATACTGCATATATATGGTCTTCAAGTTCATTCGGAATCTGTTCCCAAAACTTTAACCAAGTCTCTTGTATGGAAAATATAGGTCAGATCCAGCATCCGAAGCAAGTCTGATAGTGTCCATCCTTAGATGCATCATCCATGCAAGTTTGGTTAAGCTAGGGCTTATAGTTACTTGGGAATGAAAATGTAGGTGCATTGCATGTAAGCAAGTCTGGTAGTGTCCATCCCTAGATACATCATCCATGCAAGTTTAGTTTAGCTAGGGCTTATAGATACTTGGGAATGTAAATATAGGTCAGATCTTGCATCCGAAGCTAGTCTGGTAATGTCCATCCCTAGATGCATCATCCATGCAAGTTTGGTCCAAATAGGGCTTATAGTTACTTGGGAATGAGAATGTAGGTCAGATCCAGCATCCGAAGCAATTGTCTGGTAGTGTACACTCCCTAGATGCATCATCCATGCAAGTTTGGTCCAAATATGGCTTATATATGAGCCTGTGGAATGGACCTGCTCCAAAAACTTTAACCTGGTGCAACTCATCTGGAAAATGTAGGTCAGATCCAGCATCCGAAAAAGTTTGGTAGTGTACATCCCTAGATGCATCATCCATGCAAGTTTGGGAATGGACCTGCTCCAAAAACTTTTTCCTGGTCACTCATCTGGAAAATGTACTCAATCAAATAAACAAATTTTAAATATATTCTGGTAGTGTACATCCCTAGATGCATCATTCATACAAGTTTGGTCTGGGTAGGGCTTATAATTCCTTGGGAATGGACCTGCTCCAAAAACTTGAACCTGCTCCAAAAACTTTAGCGTTTTAAAGGAATTTCACAGAAATTTCTATGTTTAGAAACCATGGCAACACTGTTCATCGAAATCAAAAACCGATGCATTTTTTATGTATCTTAGTGTAGTCTACTTGTGTGCCAAGTTATATTAAAATCAGACCAAAACTGTAGAAGTACCGTTTTAAAGGAATTTCACAGAAATTTTTATTTTTAGTAACCATGGCAACACCGTTCACCGAAATCCAAAACTGATGACTATTTTATGTATATTAGTGTAGTCTACTTGTGTGCCAAGTTATATTGAAATCAGATCAAAACTGTAGGAGGAGTAGCAAATTGAAAAATTGTTTACAGACAGACGGACAGACAGCTAGACAGACAGACGGATGGATGATGGACGCATTACTATCGCATAAGCTCTTCTGGTCTCTGACCAGTAGAGCTACCAAAATGTACATGTTAAATATATTTCAATGACTCTGAGCCTAAACTGGGAGGTGAAACCCCCCGGTCTTGAAAGTGTTCCTCAGGCCCACTAACCCCTATGAACATTGATTATTTTGCAAAATGAAATGGCAGATCTACTGATTGAGACACCTGCAAATTTAAATTGTAAATGTATTTTTAAAATCCAGAATTTAACAACCATCTTTTCACCTCATAGGTTTTATTATTTGACATGTGCTGTAATAAATTAAAGTAAGAGAAAATTTCTGATTTCAATGCATATCTCATGTTATGGAAAAGTGAAACCCTCCAAAACTTTAGGTATAAGTTGCATTTCTCTCATGTATAAAAATGCAAATTAATTCAAAATCCTTTAATAAGCACAACTTCCAACGGAATGAAATCTTTACATACATCATGCTAATTTTTATGTGAAACATTCCCAGAATTTATTATAATTCATACCCAATGTCCTTTGCACGAATAAATAAATAATAACGCAGTGCTCCAAGCTGCGACTAAAACGCGATCAAAAAAAAGATTTTGCGACTAGAAATGAAAACACACTCGCATTTTCGCAACTGGGAAAATTTGGGCTGGAAACGTCCATTTTTAAGATCAAGTTCGAGATTTCATTAGTCAAGATTCTCTATCAAGAAAATGTTTGAAGACATATACTTAATTAATTAAATACACTTTACAAAGCGTTGCATAGACTTAGATCATGTAATGTTATGGCAGCATGCTGTACAAAGTTTTATAGAACCAGAGACGTGTATAAATAATGTTCCTGATAGAATGGCATCCAAACTTCGTAAAATTTCTAGGACCCGACCTTGTTATTGAAGCGTTTGGTCAATTGCTTGCATATCACAATGAATCATGCTAATAAAGAGTGTTCTGGAGGCATTTATAATGACTGTGTAATGGGTTAGGTACGTAGTTGTAAGTAAACGTGACAAACAGCAGGCAAAGTCCTGTCTCAACAGCTGTCAAGCTTGTATTTTCATTTGATAAAATTTTATTTCTTTAATCAGATTACTTGCGTTCTTCTGTGTACTGTACAACAATAAGGGTACATGTATTTAATAAAAATATTTCCTTCAATCTAGCAAATTGTTTATAGTCATAGTAATAAGTAATCTTTGATTTAATAAAGACATAATACATATCCTTATTTAAATTATCAAGTTTTATTCACAAAATTTATTTTTTTCATGGCGAGTGAAATATTTGATTATACCCAATTCTGTGGCCTTTGCACGAATAAATAAATAATAACGTCAAGCATAAAAGGCTTTCACTTTGTAAAAATGTTTCAAAGAAACAAAAAATAAATCTGCAATGTTTTTCTACTAAAACTGCACTAGTTCTATATAGTTTAAACCAGACGCTCGGCTGTCTCCATAAGCTCTAACGAGCTCCGTGACTTCGTGTGACGTCACAGCTAGTTGAAATGTCTCGTGTGGCTTGATGTATGAAGTGGCTTATCAATTTTTCAAGTGTTTTTGATGGTACAACTGCACTCTCCCCAATGGTAACACCGTAAAACATATTATAACACCGTAAAACATATTATATGTCATTGATGTGCACAGATAAAAAGTCACACCATAGAAGATTTTCTTGAACATTTTCTAAATGAAGCTTTTTTTTTTTTTTTTTAAAATATACAGTGATAACACTCACTGAGCTGAAAACTACAGGAGTGGCTTGATCAAATACAATTGTACATTGTACAAAATTTACAATATAAATTAATGTTAGCAAATGATGCCAAGTTACAATGATGTTACCTAGTAATCAATTTATCAAAATATTCAGCTTAAATTTGTTAAAAAAAAAAAATCAATGCGCCGAGCTTTAAATCAATTAATTAAAGACAATAAGCGAGTCTACATTACACGTGAAAAAACGAGTCCTTGGAAACCACTGCTTAACCTGCTTGTTGTAAATAACTGCACTAATTTTTGACATTTTTTGTCCTATTGTAATTGAAATCACAAATATACTATGTATACATACCTTTCCCAAGCATATTTGGCAGGAAATTGGCAAAGTAAATGCTATTGTTTGGTACTTGTCCTGTCTTGCTCTCACGTCAGCCGCCATCTTTTAAACTGCAAGCGGAAGTGGCGCATTAATCGTGTACACAATAGAAGGTATCCGATAATGAGGCTAAATTTTACCAAAGATAGTTTCATATAATGAAACTCCAAATCATAAATTCTGAATGTTCTTCAGCCGTATAAATTGTCCTTGTTTAAATATTATCTCTTTAAAATCTACTTTCATGCTCCGCGCTTTAAACTGAGTTCCAAGGCACTTCCGGTGATGAAATGATAATTGTTCCACAATTTATTCGCACAAATTGGTTCCTCTGTGGCATAGTGTTTGCAATTTGTTTAGCTAGTGTTGCACCAAGTGTTGGAGCAAAAGGAGGTTGTTTTTTCAACTCGTCTACATTCTAAAATTTTTGAATCATTGAAACAACATCTTTCAACAGCTGTTTCACACGTGGACCACAGAAGTTTTCATTTTTACGTTACATGTAATCGATTGAATTAAGTCAGTAGAAAGCACTCGATTGTTCAAGCCATGAGCTATGCGTTAGCTATCGCTATGCTAACGCATAACTCATACGCCTCATAGCTTGGTCAATCGAGTGATTTCTATTTATTTTATTGATAAAATTAAGAACTCCTGGACTTGATCATGTTGATTAGTGAATATGTACAGCACCTGAAAGGTTCTTGTGTTCAATTGAGAACCTTTTCGTTTATATAAGAAAAAAACCCAATTCTTTTATATTCATTCATATAAATTTTAATCTATATCTTAAAAAATTACCTGAATTCAGATTCATATATTAAACATGTTAAAGTTGATAGACTGTATCGATCATTATTTCTGAATCCAAATATCAGAAAGTGAGTGTCATTTCACCCTAAAAGCAGAACTCATGCATGAGCCCACCCAAGTTGCTAGGGATGATGAAGAACATGCATGAACACCCCAAATTAGTTGACAAATGCCTCAAATACAGTTTGCATCATATGCCTTGAATACATGTAACTGAATTTCCAGTCTGTTATAATTAATAAGTATACTCACAAGTCTCTGCATGTCTATAAATAGGCCATTGTATGATTGATCAGGGTGATAAGTATATCCGCTCTAAAATGAACAGAGACAGGTTGTGCCTCCGCTTGGTTTTGAACCCACAACCTCTGACTTTCTGAGTGACCAGTGCTCCACAAATTGAGTTTAATTAAGGGTTATTTTACCAGACTAATTGCCCTAAGCTACAGTAGGAAGCAATCCATCACACACAGCCACATATAGAGAGGGTATAAATATCTCTCTTTTGCCAAAGTTTTACCAAAATTTAACCTTGCCATAACTTTTGAACAGATAGTACAAGGGCTTTCATATTTCACATGTACTAATTGATATTCCTTGAGACAAGGCCATTATTTGGGTACAAACATTTTTTATCTCTTGTCCTTGGAGTTTGATTGTAGTTGATAAACTTTCACCTTTGTCATGAGCTGTTAAAAGTTTCACAGATCCATCTTGTTTTTTGAAATTAAAAAAAAAACATATGTAAGTAAAAGAAAGATATAAATGTACATGTATTCAGACATTAATTTGGAAGTGGCAAACGGAGAAATCTTTCATTAAATGGGCACCATTTCAAATCCATCATATAAATATTCTGCTGCAACAACCTACTATTTTTGTTGAGAAATATTAATATGGCAATTTGTATAAATACAGTAATGGATTTTTTCCCCATTAGTCTATGCCCAAAATCAATGAAATTATCCTTGAATTTGTACAAAGAATAAAAATTACATGTCTTGGATATTATTACTTGTGCAAGTTAGAGTAAAAAAAGATTAAATATATTGTTATGACTTAAATTTTTAGGTTCAAATAAATTATGTACATATGATTTTGGTGATCCACAATTTAAATGAGACTAAAGTGAATATTTATTAGTATATTTTACAGTTTTATTAGAGGATAATAAGAGTATCTGTTTTGTCTTTAGGCATTCTCAGACCAGAAATAACAGTCAAATTTATTGCTGTAGCCATCATCTTCTTTAACAGTGGGATATCATTGAGGAGTGAGGTAATTTTCAACAGTGAGGCTATGGGATATCAGTGGGATATTACTGAGGAGTAATGTAATTTTTAACATTGGGATATTACTGAAGAGTGAAGTGACTTTATCAGTTGGATACTGTAGAAACATAAATTTTTGTGGGGATGAAATTTCGTTGATTTGCCATCAAAATTAGTTTCGTGGGCATTTAATTTTGTTGTTGTGAAAGTACTGAAAGGTATTATATTTAGCGTGTACAATATTTGGCGGAAATTGATTTTTGAACAAGTTAGCATAGATTTGATTTAGCACATTTCTTAAAGTTCTTATTAATGTACATGTATATATGTTTAAGACATTTAGCATTGTACTTGAATTAGCGGAAGTTTATTTCCGCCAAAAACGCTAAAAAGAATACACCGCCAAATATAATTCGTTTACAGTAACCCTATTCAATATATAGTCATATAAAATTTCGTGTGGGATTTCATTTTGTTGATAATTGTTAACACCGAAATAAACAAAATTTAATCCCCCGGGAACATTTGTGCTTTTACAGTATCACTGAGGAGTGAAGTAATTTTTTTACAGTGGAATATTTTTGGGGACTGGGGTAATTTTTATCAGTGGAATATCACTTTAACAGTGAGGTTATGGGATATCACTTGGATATCAATGAGAAGTGAGGTCATACCAGAACAGTAGTATTAAGGTTGTATTATCTATCATTTATAATTGTAAGACTTGACCAGAACTTAAGTATTAAACTGTCCATTGTTTGTTGCAGGACTTGACCAGAGAATTAGTATAAAAGTTGTCTTACCTTATGTTTGTTGTAGGACTTGACCAGGGGCCCGTTTCACAAACGTTTCCTAAGATATGTCGTAAGACATAACTTAAGATATGCCTAAGTTATAACTTAGGAAGTTCCTAAGATTTGTCACAGCTGTTTCACGAAACAATCTTATCTTAAATTTTTCCTAAGTCGTTTCTTAAGTTGTGTATAATTTAAAGACTAATGAATAACCTCTCCGCTCTATCTACAACTCTCAGTATGTTAGTATGGGTTATATTTTTAGCTTAAAAAAGGGAGGGGCGGGAGGATTGAGGTTACCCCCACTTTCAAAGGACTTGGACAGAAGTATGTTTTAACTTTGCGAAGTTTGCTGGTAGAACTAAGCATTCACAGACACACCCTTTCAAGCCTTCTTCCCTTCCGGGCACCCGATACTTGTATTTTTTAAACATTGTTCTACGTGTTAAACGTTTAATTTATTTTGCTCTTTATAGGGTATCTAATTGTAAATGAAATTCAAAAATGATTGCTTCGTTATAAACACATGCACATGTGATGGCATTCTTAAAAAAATATGACTACTCAACGTTAGTTATTCGTGCTGTATAAAGCTTTCTCAAATATATAAAATAAGAATGCCACGCCAGAAAAAAAGTCCCAAATTCTTGACTACAGATATGAAAATACTGAAAGAAGAGGTTAAAAGGAAATCTATTGAAATCTCATGCATAGCTTGTTATACATTGTATAAAGCGGAGAGGAAGACTGGTTGTAACCTCATGGTCTTAAGAACTGACGGAGCATAGGAGGAGGGGGGGGGGGGGGTAATAATAATTTTACCGATGTATAGAAATAAAAATGCGTTATGCTTGTGTCCCCTCAATAATAACGTCCTAGAGGAGATTAGATGGAACCATTCTTGGAAGAAACATCTATATATCCGGAGCTTGGTTGGTGGTTCCTCAAAAATCATGTACTTATAGAAATAGATTAAAAAAAAAAACATAATGTATACATGCATGTATAATAATGGATCAAATCATGTGCTAGTTTTTTGTTTACCAAGACGTGCTCTTCAAAATGATGGGGAATTATTCCAGCATGTGTACATCTATTTCGCCAGCCCCAGTTTTGTGAACGGACATTTTCATATACTTTTGACTAATTTTGACACATGTTTGCCAATTATTGAAATCCTAGTACTGAGTAATTTCATGCAAAGTAAAGCAGTTTTAACCTGGAGAGAACGTAATCATCCATTTACCCCACCTCTGTTGATTTTTCCATGAAATCCTGGCTTACGATTGGTTAAAGTCTGTCACGTGAAGGCGGTGGATTACTTATACCCGGTCAGTTGCAAATCTATACCCGGTCAGTTGTAAATCTATACCCGGTCGATGTATTACGTCACAGACACAACGTGACGTCATAATAGGCACAGTATAAGCGTGGTGAAGCATTTAGCAGAGAAAATCATTTATAAACCACAGATAAAACGTAAATGTTTCATCGGTGGGGTAAATTCGTTACATAGTCTTTTAGTGACAGGGTATGGGAAAGTTAGTAAATTTCATACCTTATGGCTCCGCCTCGCCAGGTATGAAATTTACTAACCAGGTATCATCCCATACCCTGTCACTAAAAGACTATGTAACTAATAATACTTAGTCCATTGGATTTTCTAACCCCAAACACATTCTTTCTCTCCATAAGAAATCTTGGATATGAAGCCGCAATATTTAGTTTCCTCCTAAGTCATCGATTTACTTGTTCTAAAGTTACGACATAACTTAGACATATCCTAAGATAAGACGAGGTTAGTGAAACGGATAAGTAATGAACTTAGAAAAAAGTTCTTTCCTAAGATAGAACTTAGTCCTAAGTAGGCTTTGTGAAACGGGCCCCTGAGCATTAGTATAAAAGTTGTCTTCCCTTATGTTTGTTGTAGGACTTGACCAGAGCATTAGTCCAGTACAAACTCCACTTCTTTGTTCAAGGATGGACATTCCTGGTTTTTCCCTTCCTGATAAATATTTTGGTATCTGTAATGAGAGATGGACCATTTGATAAGCTCCTTCTACAAGGGTACATAAATTGATTAAATAAAACTAATAATTCTTTGAATGACATGGTCAAAGAACCATAAAAATGTCATAGCATAGCATTCATGAATTTCATGATTCAAGTACATGTACTGAAAATGAAGGTTCCCTCACTAAAAAATACTAATTAATATTAACCATTAAAAAGAACTGTATATTTATTATTCTGAGTGACAATTTTTATTTGATGACATTCTTAAAACTTTTATAAATTGATTTGTTTCTCAGACTGTTGGTTCTAGGCTGTAATTACTTACAGTATTTTAATTTATTTTTCAGACTGTTGGTTCTAGGATGTATGCCTCCTCCAGTGTCATCAGCAGTCATACTCACAAAGGCAGTGTCTGGAAATGAGGTTATTAATTACTCATTGTTAATTGCTAAGTCAATAATCATAGTGATTTAAGCAAACTATGTTATATAGTCCCTCTATAAAATGTATTGAAATAGTCAAATAGAAAAGTTCATAACATTAATATTGGTCAGATGAAACATTCCTCAATAATTTTTATTTTTTCCCCCAAAGAATCTTTGATAAAAGTTTCACTACTTTTACTTAGCTTCCTCACAAAATCCCAACGTTCATAATCATGCATTTGTGCAAGATTCCAGAGAGTGGTACTTTCTATTTTCATTCTGGAAATCACTTGAATCGCTGTTATTATGATTTTTGCATAGAAATCAGCTGTGAATGACAATTATAAATATTTTTTGTGTATTACACAGAGATGCAAAACTCTTATGTGAAGAATTATTTGTCTTAACATAAAATTAAACCTCATTCTGGATAAAAATATTGAAAACTTGTGTAACCTGCTGTTTTCGGGGCAACTTTGAAACATTTTGAGCAAATCTGATCTTAAATTAAAATAATTTTAATGTGAATTTAATATATTTTATCAATTCATTATACTTCTGACCAGTTTTAAATTTGGTCTCCCATTCAGGCCCACCATGGCCATAAGGCTATAGTTTATGTTCAAACTAAAATATTCCCTTTTTACCATCCTTTTGGGCTTGCAATTTAGAGATTTACTTAAAAATGAATTTTCAATATTTTAGGCAGCAGCAATCTTTAATTCTGCAGTGGGGAGTTTTGTGGTGAGTGATTTACATGCTTTGTCCTCTAAGTTCTATATATACAGCTTGTCAGTGTAGTACACCTTATAATTATTAACCTCAGAGCAAACTCTTTTGTGGGTTAAGTTATTTTTTTTTTCATTGCCTGAAAATAATGTTCAAGGAGTGGGAAAGTTCAAATACTATATAATGGGTATTTTCTGCAACTGGAAATTTATGTGCATTTACCTCTGAAAGGTAAATTATATCTGTCCATCCATTACACTTTGTGTTAAACACAATTTCAGTTTCAAAGTGACTTTACAAAATATTTTTTTCATAACTCTTTTACTATCACATATAAGTAGGCATTTTCCAACTACTTTATTAATTTCTGACCTTGACATTTCTATTGACCTTATCCTCACTCCTTGTGACCTTAGTCTCCCCTATTTAATACACTTACCTCAATTTTAAAGAGACAACTCGAGATAATTTTCATCAAAAATTGTACACCGATACATATCGATGGAAAGTTTTCAACAATTTCAAAGTTTTCTGAGACTGTTCTTCTCTATGACCTTGACCTTACTGTTTTGGGTTTCGTAATTTTTCTTAATTTCAAAGAAACAATTTAAAATATTTTCATCAACTCTCTTACAAAGATGCACATTGTTAATAACTATCAATTGTGTAAAAAATTTCCCACCTTGACCCTTTGTATGACATTAACATTAATTTTTTTTTTATTTATTGTCCCCCACTTTCGCGAAAGCGAGGGGACATTAAATCTCATTCGTCTGTCCGTCAGTCTGTCCAGCTGTCCGTCCGTCACAAAAACTTTAACCTTGCCCATAAATTTTGATTTAGTGGAGCTATGACTTTCATATTTCACATGTGTATTCCTTGTGACAAGACCTTTCTTTGGGTACCACCAAATTGATCTTTTGACCTTGACCTTGGAGTTTGACCCACTTTTACACAAGAATTCCAAACTTTTACTTTGGCCATAGCTTTTGAATGGTAGGTACTAGGACTTTCATATTTCACATATGTCTTCTTTGTGGCAAGGCCTTCCATTGGATACCAACAACTTTGACCTTTAGACCTTGACCTTGGAGATTTACGTACTTATGAAAAAACTTTAACCTTGACCATAACTTTTGAACGGTTAGAGCTAGGGTTTTCGTACTTCACATATGTAATCCTTGTGAGAAGACCTTTCATTGAATACCAAGAACTTTTACCCATTGACCTTGACCTTGGAGTTTTAAATACTACTTATTAAAAACTTTAACCTTGGTCACAACCTTTGAACGGTAGATAGTAGGACTTTCATATTTCAATTATGTATTCTTTGTGGCAAGACCTTTCATTGGATACCAACAACTTTGACCTTGACCTTGGAAATTTATGTATTTATGGAAAAACTTAAACCTTGACCATGTTTTTTGAATGGCAAGGACTAGGGCTTTTGTACTTCACGTATGTAATCCTTGTGAGAAGACCTTTCATTGGATACCAAGAACTTTAACCCTTTGACCTTGACTTTGGAGTTGACCTCTTTTAAAAAACTTTAACCTTGGCCATAACTTTTGCATGGTTAGAGTTAGGGTTTTCATCCTTCACATATGTATTCTTTGTGACAAGACCTTTCTTAAGAAACCAACAACTCAGACCCACTCACCTTGGAGTTTGACCTACCTTTCCAAAATTTATCCTCGACTATAACTTTTGAACAGGTGGTGCTAGAGATTTTGAATTTCACAATCATATTTCTTGTGAGAAAAACCCTACTTTGGGTAATAATATATTTAATTTGCATTTAAGAAAATTTTAATCTTCGTTATGTTGCCATTCAGGGTCATCAGTGTTTCACAAACACATCTTGTTCCTTATATTGAGAAGAGAAAGGGCTTTCATATATGACATGTGCATTACCTGTGACAAGTTAATTCCAAGCATGCTATGATTTCTTACCCCTTGACCTTGACCTTCACGATTGACCTTATTTTTAAAAAAAAAAAATCAATGACATATGATAGGGTGTTCATAATAGACACAATATGTCATAAAAAATAACATCTCACCCACAAAGACACCAAAAGCGGGGGACCACAATTCTTTGAATTTGCATGTTTGAATCCAGCACAGATGAAAAGAAACTTCATACTAATATTTTCATCATCCTTTATACATTAACAAAGATCTCAAATGTTAGAGCAAACATTAATTAAACAATGTCATATTGTTAAATTTAGTTTATCTCTATTGTAATTTTCAGACCTTTCTTATGATTTTGACCTTTCCATAACCTTGCACTTCATTTTGAAGGCTTACTAATCAAATTTATTATACTATTGGTGAGAGAAAGCCAATTCTATAATTATTATCTTGTCATATTTTACCAAATAATTTTAACTTTAGGTGCAGCTTTCATTAGGACTTATGGACATATCTCTACATATCTTAGGTCTTTAAATGATTCATTAAACCAAATTCGCAGACAACTATGGGAATTTGTGCATCGATTTTACTTTCCTGTCACAGGAAATTTTTCAGAAGCACCATGCCTTTAGCTAATAATTCTTGTTCATTAAAATCAATAAAACATAGTAAATTAATTGATAAGAGACGTGCTAGGTTTAATTAACACAATGTGTCAGTATTAAACACTGACAATAGAAGAGGGACGACAATCTGACAGATACAACAAAATAAAATAACAGCATCAAACTCTGAATCAAGATATGCAATACCTAGAATGTAAATCATGTGACATTAAACTCCTGAAACTTATTTCATTTAAGATGAAAATTTATTATTTCTGTTAGGTAAAGTATCTAGAATACTGTAGCCAATTGTTATTTGTGACATTTATTCTTGATTCAGTTTAAATTCCTTTGTTACTATTCATATATGCAACTGAACTAAGTAACATTCGACATACTAAATTTAATTCTATTTGTATCACATCATTTGATTGGTAAAAAGATTTATTTTATATCATATACCGTAACATAAGTTGCCTTCATCACAATAAGTTACGTCAAAAACGTATTACTTGACATTACTTTTAAAATATTTTGGAGGGAAAATTGTCTTATTTTCTACTCTGAAATTAAATTATAAGAATTGAAGCTTATTTTAACCTATGTTTTATGATTTAACATTACTTGGTCAGTTTACGCTTTTTCATAAATTGCTTCATGGTTTATAGAGCCTAAACTAATTAAGGAATCACTGTCTAGTTAGTGTAGTATGCCAGGGCATCAACGATAGTGGGAAACATGGGATAATTTGCATAACGAGCGAAGCCTGTTATGCATTAACTCCCATGCCAATTTCAATAGTCCTCGCCCACGGACGTCAAAAACAAAGGCAGCCGCAAGAGATTTACATGCATATTTGGCCTCCTTAGCGTCAGACACAGAGACAGATGTGCACGAGATTTGCATGCATATTAAGCCTCCTTAGCTCCTGACCTATCGACCTGCTTAATTTACATTCCAACAGAATTATCAAGAAATCAACTCCGCTAACTTTCAATGAGTTATCACAGAGAAAAAAATTAGAAATGGAAGTATTATGTTATATCGTATTACATAGGTTAGAATAAGCTTCATTCCTTTAATAAAATTCAAATTTCAACTGTAATTGAGAGATGTTTTTGAAATTAAAATTAATGTCTAATTTAATGACAGAAGGGCTAATTCAGAAACAGTATGTAAATAAAATTTGGGTAAAGAAATATTTGTTTTATTTGTAGGGAATATTTGTTACACCATCTTTGATACTACTCAATGTAAGTGATCTATTTAACTCATTTCAAATCCATGATACTGATCTAATTAAAGACTTTTAATAATGTGTTTTAGTGATTAACATTAATGAGTGTAAGATTTGTGGTAAGACCTATTCTCATAACAATTGACCTTGACCTATTTTATACTCCTAGGTGGGGTCAGCTGTGGATGTACCAGTCAGTTCTATTTTTGTACAGCTGTCCCTGACGGTCGTAGCACCCCTGTTTCTGGGTCAGCTGATCAGGAGGCAATACAGAATCTGGTTAGAGAGAAATCCACTTCCTCTCGGAAGCATAGGCAGGTACCAGGATAAATGACAACATTATATCAAGGTCAACTTTATTTTCTTGTCAAATGATCAAGTTGAGTAATAGTTTGACATCATTACTTACTTTACCACCTTTATGATTACAGTGCGGTACTTCTGCTGATCATTTACACCACATTTTGTGATACCTTTTCACATGCTGAGATTAACCTGGATTTCCTCAGTCTAATTTCCATTGTCTTCCTCAGTAAGTACATCTCTTTTCATAGTTTATTTGATAGAATTGTATTTTTTTTTAGTTTTGCATGGTATTTATTTTTGTATTTATCTGTTTCAGGAGTAGATATGTTGTGAACTACATGTATTATATTTTGTAGTATTAACTCCAATCTTTTTTGCTGTTCATGTTCCTCTGATAAGAGAATTTACTCCCAATGGTATAACTGACAAATTGTGAAGTACATATATATATATACTGTAATGTATTAAATTTGGCTGTGCTTTAGGGGAAAGAGACTTCCGCTAATTCAAGTACAACTCTAAATGTCTTGCACATATACTCATAAATAAGGACATAAATAAATGTGCTAAATCAAATCTTCACTAACTTATTCAAAAATCAACTTCCGCCAAATATAATACATTTAAAGTAATATACATGTAAAGGGAGGGGGGGGGGGTGTCAGCCCCAACCCCAGCTTTTCAGAGTTATGCTTTTTTGTAGACAAAGTAATAAAATTAATGAATATATTAGTTTTGGTGTTCCTACATTTAGTCCTCACTGTTTCAGTTGTAATCCTCCAATGTGGACTGCTATGGATGGTGTTCTTTGTTACTACACGTCCTTGGCTGAACTTTGACCCTACGGATACCACCGCCCTGATGTTCTGTAGTACCCACAAGTCACTCACCCTAGGTCAGTGTCTAAATCCATTCAGACATACCAGTACATCAATACCCTAACTAATATGAACAAGAGGCCCAAGGGCCTTGAATCGCTCTTCTGATAAATTATACAATCTATCCTAAGACCCAAGATGCATCAACTGACAAAGTTTGATGATTCTTAGCCAGTTAGGGCTGTAGATATTTAAATGTAACTATAAAATACTAGGGCTGCCACGATTAACCGAAATATCGGTTAACCGCGATTCACAATCTTTCGGTTCGATTCGGTTCGTTTTTCCGGGATTTCGATTCGATTCAGGTTTGATTTTTTCATACTAACATCTGCTGTTGTTTAGCGCATTCTGATTGGTTAATCTGAAGAAATGATGGCAAATCATTATAAAGTAAACAAAAACACGAAAATGGTGGCGAAGAAGTCGACGGAGGACTACTCATAGTACTCCCAAGTTGCATTTTCGACAGAAAGACAGCACAGAGGATAAGTGGATTCACTAAAAGGCAACACCCATCAGCCACGTAATTCTGAATTTAGAGGAACCGACACCGTGCTGCGAATGTCCTTATTTCTTTTTAATATTGACATCGTTTTGAAAGTGAAATTAATTATTGACATTCTTGTTATGACAGTAATGTGTTTAAGTGGTTTGGTATCGTATTGGTGAATAAAAAAAAAATAAATCACAGCAGAGATCTAACCGTTCCTATTGTGGCAAATAGCAAAACACCAATACTTTTATGTTGAGCATAATATGCAATCATTGATTTTGTTTGAAAGATTTGTTTGCATGTTTCATCTTTTAAAACCAATGAACAGTATTTTTAATAATTTGTATTTCGGACATTTGATTCTTGGGTCATACTTTGTAATTAGAACATTAAGTATTTTCTTTGTTTTCTTGGCTTTACATTCCAATTTATCTTAATAAATCCTTAATAAATCCTATAAAAATATGAATTATTTATAACTATTTATTATTTATTAGAATGTCTTAAGATCATGATGATAAAACATTACAGATTTTAAACAAAAAAGAGAAAAAGTTCTATTTCTTATAATCGAATCGAAATTATTCGAAAATCGAGGTTTTTGTTTGAACCGAATCGATTCGAAAATTTTCTGATTCTTGGCAGCCCTATAAAATACTATAAGTAGGTCATGGTGACCTACTTTTTGATTGAAATTTTCTGAGGACACAAGATGCATTAATTGACAAAGATTGATGATTCTAAGCCAATAAGTACTTGAGATATTCAAAAGTGGGTCACAGTGACTTACTTATTGGTCAACATTCTTCGAAAACCCAATGTGCATAGCCAATAAGTACCTGAGATACTAAAATATAGCCATAAAATGTCAAAAGTAGGTCACTGTGACCTACTTTTTGGTTGTTTTGAAAACCCAAGATGCATCAACTGACAAATGTTAATGATTCTAAGCCAATTAGTACCCGATATACTTAATCCTAGCCATAAAATGTCGAAAGTAGGTCACAGTGACCTACTTTTTTTTTTTTAGTTTTGCATGAAGACCAAAGATGCATTAACTGACAAAATTTGATGATGATAGGTCTAATAGTATTCATACTATGCCTTTTAAACAATTTGAAAACAAATTCCTGCAATGTTCAAAAGGTAGGTCACAGTGACCTACTTTTTGATAAATACGTTTTAAGGCATCTAGATGCATCAACTTACAAGATTTGGTGATTCTAAACCTCTCGCTGTCTGAAATAATGGGATTAAATGTTTTAGAAAAGATTTGATGATCCTAGTCATTATAGTAAGCAAAATATCAACGTTTATAATAAGTGTAAATTTTGGTCAACTTTGATATGACCTTGAGACCACGCCCTTTGCCCCAGGGTCATGGCTTGAACAATTTTTAATCTTCAACATATCCTGACCCTTGTATGTAAGTTTGGTGAAAATCTGCCTGGTGGTTCTGGAGAAGAAGATTTTTTAGCAACCAGTACTTTTGGTTTTATTTTCGTGATTATCTCCCCTTGTTTTAGGGTCCCACCCCCAATTTTAGTACAAATGGTAGCCCTTGGGCCAACGATACCCTGTGACAAATTTGACAATAATTGGCCAAGGGGTTCTTGAGTTATGGTATTCTAAAAAGTTAACGCACACCGCACAAATGGCCATAGAATTAGCTCTTTGAGCCTTTGGCTCAGAAGAGCTAACAATGATGTCAGAGTTATAATGAGAGATTGCTTGACAGGTATTCCCATGATAAAGATTGTGTTCAGTGGAGACCCAGGCCTGTCTGTGATCAGTATCCCCCTAATGGTGTACCACCCCACACAGATCCTACTCGGGGGCCTGCTGGTGCCACCCCTCAAAGAGTGGATGTATTCTGCAAGAAGGAACAGGTAAATAACATTAAAACTAGAGGCCCATAGGCCATAAACATTGGCCATGCTGTTCACCAGATTTCCCCCCCTTGTAATACCGATATGGTCCCACCCTACCCCCAAGGGTCATGACTTGAACAATTTAGAATCTAAACTACACCAGGATGGCTTCCATATAATTTTCAGCTTTCCTGGCCCAGTGGATCTTGAGAAGAAGATGATTCTTCCTTTATATTTTTCAATGTAAAACTTGGATTCTCTCATGTGGCCCCACCCTACCTCTGGGGGTCATGATTTGAACAATTCAGAATCTACACCAGCCTAAAATGCTTTCAGGTACTGAATGCTTTCAGGTACTGTAGATTCCTTATTTTTTGCAAGTGCTTATTATTGCAAGATGGCTCTTAAGCATCAAATGGCAAGAATAATAATTCAGGAATGGATTGTTGAACAAGAAAATTTACATGGATTTCAGCATCATAAAAATAAAATTGAATAATTTTAATTTGTGAGTGATACTTTTCATGAAATTATGCATTTATTTATTCCATGGAATCTACAGTAAGCATCAGCTTTTCTTGTCTAGTCGTTCTTGAGAAGTTTTTCAGTTTTAGAGAGGAACCATTTCTCAATCGTCTGATTTTTTCTAACCAAAGTGCTTAGGTGAGCAGTGTGGTCCATGTGCCTCTTGTTTTTACTTTCCTCACCTTTTTAGCATGAGATCAGAAGGTTTAAAGGTTCTCGTAATAATGTATGCATGTTCATAGAGGAACAACTACATGTATAACACACTGCACTAAATACCCACAGGCAATTACAACTCACTGGGATTTATGGTTGTGAAAGACTTGAAAGTTTACGAAACAGAAAATGTCAATCATGAATATAATTTTCTTACAGGTTATTAATTAACTGGCATTTTCAAGAATACAACATGTCATATAAAACATTTATAATGATTCACAGTATTTGCCACCTGCATGCATTTTTATGTGGGCTTTGATATGGGTTTTCTGAATAAAGACAAGTAATAAACAAGAGGCCCATGGGCCTTATAGGTCACCTGAGCATTATGCAACAACTTTCCAGTGATTGAATTTAATTCATGTTTTAAGCCAGATGCTATGACATTCACAATTTTGAAAGAGGCACCATTGATCATTATAACTATACACTTAGCAGTTGCTTAGTTTGGTTACTTACCGTATATACTCGCCTATAAGTCGGTTTTTTGGGGAGTTGAATTTTGGTCCAAAACTCACTGACCGACTTATAGGCGAGTCATTGAAAGATTGATATTATTTCTGGACTAAGAAATTCAGTTTTATAAGATAAAGCAAAAAGAACATGTATTTTTGAATTTTTAAAGTTTTATTTTATCTTCAGTGTGCATTACTTATTTTTTTTTTATGATTTGAAATTAAAAATCGAAGTCATGTTTAAAAATTATTAGTTTAAACCTTACTTAAACACCCCAGCATTGATTTAAAAATGTCAACAAATTCTGGCATAAAGTTGTACCGACTTGTAAGCGGGTCAATGGCAAATCCCTCCAAAATAGCTTCAAAAATCACAACCGACTTATAGGCGGACCGACTTATAGGCGAGTATATACGGTAATACCCATAGGTAGGGTAGGGGAACAAAAAATGCATTTCAACTAATCAGTAATATGCAGCAATAATCAGTAGTGCCTTTACCACACATGAACCCCTGACCCTTAGGCCTAGATCAACACATTGCACAATTTTTGATAAGGCATCCTTGCTTTTCAAAAATATTTGATTAATACCAAGGAGCAGATTTCAAATAAATTCATTCATTTTCAGTTTATAAGTACAGCCCCCCCCCCCCCTATGGTACCCCTGACCCTGGGGCCTTGAAATTCAAAATTCTGGAAGATTAGGGCCCTTGCTCATAACTATATAGGTAGTTCATCTGCTTAATACCCAGGAGCAGAGAAGAAGATTTTCAAAGATTTAATGTAGTTTCACTATATAATCAATAGAGCCCCGCCCTAACACTAGAACCCCTGACCCTTGGGCCATAAAATTCACAATTTTGGTAGAGGCACTCTTGCTCATCATACCTATGCACTTAGTTAGTCTATTTAATATCCAGAAACAGAGAAGAAGATTTTCAAAGAATTCATGTATTTTCACTATATAATAATAAGAGCCCCGTCTTAACATCAGAACCCCTGACGTCGGGGCCACAAAATTCACAATTTTGGTAGAGGCACTCTTGCTCATTATAACTATGCACTTTGTTAGTTTATTTAATACCTAGGAGCAGAGAAGATTTTCAAAGAATTCATGTATTTTCACTATATAATCAATAGAGCCCTGCCCTAACACCAGAACCCCTGACCCTGGGGCCATAAAATTCACAATTTTGGTAGAGGCACTCTTGCTCATCATAAATATGCACTTAGTTGGTTTATTTAATACCCAGGAGCAGAGAAGAAGATTTTCAAAGAAATAATGCATTTTCACAATATACTTATTTAGCTCCGCCCTAGCATTAGAACCCCTGACCCCAGGGCCATGAATTTCACAATTTTGGTAGAGGGCTCAATGCTGAATACAATCATACAAACAGTTTGACTGCTTGATGTCCACAAGGAAAGAAGAAGATTTTTAAAGATTGCAATAATTTTAGTGGTTTTGGCCCCACCCCTCAGGCCCCGGGGGGGCAGGGATCATGAAATTTACAACTTTTGTTCCCCTTCACCCATAGATGCTTTGTGTCAAATTTGGTTGAAATTGGTTGAGTGGTTGCAGAGAAGTAGCTGAAAATGTTCAAACGTTAACGCACGACGCATGACGACGGACAACAACGGATAGCAATAGGTCACCTGAGTTTACTCAGGTGACCTCAAAAAACTTATTAAGAAATTGTAAGCTGTAGTTTATTATAATTCCTAGTATATAAGCATCTTGTTAAAGGGATAATTTTTAATGTACTAATGTTGACTGTTAAAACTGATGTGATTTGGCACTCACATAATGTTTATTTAATCAAATGTAGAAGTTATAATTATTATAATTACAAAATCAACATTGACTGCTTAAACTGAAGTAAAGGAAATTCATGTTTTGACTGTTTCTTTGTCAAATATTTACATCCTATGAATATCATATCTTTTATTTCTTATGAAACCAATGGTCATTTATCAGTCAAGAAATGACAGTTAACAAGCCACCTGAATAGATTTGTTGAGCAATGGTTCTCCATCAATAAAACTTTTGCAGATATTTATCTCATACCACATTTCCAGGCTCGTGCCATTAATTAATGAAATATATACTGGTAATATAAAACAGACAAAACAACAAACAATTATCCAATATTAAGTACATATATAAGCAAACATCAACTAAAAGACTTCACATTCCTGTAACAAATAAATACTATATAAAATGAATATGCAATGCATAAGAAATTGACAAAATGGTCAATAAACACTAGACTTACTGACACTGAGTTGGTGTCCTGAGCACATCAAGGTTATCCGTTTCACTGCCGGTAATTGTCTCGGTAATTGTCCGCTTCTAATTTAGGTCCAACAAACAACAGTGTGTGCAGATTGGAATAGTATATAGATAAAGATAACATTTGAGTTCAATATACAAGCAAACATATACCTTAAAATGGACATCTTAGTCTTGCGATTACTGTTCAAAATTTTGTACATGCTTAAAACTTTCTGCTGCATAAAATGAAATTTAGACATTGACCATATTGAAATGGATTGAACATTTTCCCATTCATTTGACATCTTTTAGTGCATTCTGGTAAAGTGCAACTGAAACTATATAATGCTAGAAATCATTTCTTTTTCAGGTACATGATGGCAAAGCATGTGTAGAATACCCAGGAAGGGTTCTTAACTTGGCAAGAACATCCAGATTTCGTTACTAGTCTTTCCTGTATATATTAAATTTTTTTTTCACTTGACTGTCTTAATTAATTTTGTAAATTATTAGTTTTTCCACTAGTTTACACTCAGTGGCTGAAGTCCAGACTACAAAGAAATCATTTTTATGGAACATTATGGAATATATGTCTTCAATGCGTGATAATTTAAAACTCACCAAACATACAAAAATATTTTTAACCAATCAAAATGCTCTGCGGGTGGAGCATTCGTGGAATCTTGAGTCTGTGACATAATGTTATTACCAGTGTAACTAAGATGTCAAAACATTTTGAAATGCAATGTAAATTTTAGCCAAATAATGCACATAAAATATCTTGAAATTGTTAATGTTTGGTACAATATTCCTCAATATTGATGTATTAGATAATCTAACAAATTTTTAGTTTCATTTATTTGTATTTACTTGAATGCTTCTACACTGTATATTGCCTTAAAGTTTTCTCTCTTTTTAGGTCACCTGAGTAACTCAGGTGACCTATTGCTATCCGTTTTCGTCCGTCGTCGTGCGTCGTGTGTTAACATTTGAACATTTTCAGCTTCTTCTCTGAAACCACTGAACCAATTTCAACCAAATTTGGTATACAGCATCTATGTGTGAAGGGGAACAAAAATTTTGAATTTTATGGTCCCTGCCCCCCTGGGGCTTGAGGGGTGGGGCCAAAACCACTAAAATTATTGCAATCTTTAAAAATCTTCTTCTTTACTCCTGGACATCAAGCAGGCAGACTGTTGGCATGAATGTAATGAGCATTGAGTCCTCTACCAAAATTGTGAAATTCATGGCCCCAGGGTCAGGGGTTCTGTTGCTAGGGCGAGGCTGTAATGATTATATAGTGAAAATGCATTAATTCTTTGAAAATCTTCTTTGCTCCTGGGTATTAAATAAACCAACGAAGTACATAGTTATGATGAACAAGAGTGCCTCTTCCAAAATTGTGAATTTTATGGTCCCAGCGTTAGGGGTTCTGGTGTAAGGACGGGGCTCTATTGATAATATAGTGAAAATGCATTTATTCTTTGAAAATCTTCTTCTCTGCTTCTGGGTATTAATTTAACTAACTAAGCAGTTATGATGAGCAAGTGTGCCTCTTCCAAAATTGTAAACTTTATGGCCCCAGGGTCAGGGGTTCTGGTGTTAGGGTGGGGCTCCATTGCTTATATAGTGAAAAATGCATTTATTCTTTGAAAATCTTCTTCTCTGCTTCTGGGTATTAAATAAACTAAGTAAGTAAATAGTTATGATGAGCTAGAGTGCCTGTTTCAAAATTGTGAATTTTATAGCCCCAGGGTCAGGGTTTCTGGTGTTAGGGCGGGGGTCTATTGATTATATAGTGAAAATGCATTAATTCTTGAAAATCTTCTTCTTTGCTCCTGGGTGTTAAATAAACTAACTAAGTACATAGTCATGTTGTGCAAGAGTGTCTCTTCAAAAATTGTGAATTTTATGGCCCCAGGGTCAGGGTTTCTGGTGTTAGGGCGTTATTGATCATATAGGGCGTTGGTGTTATTGATCATATAGTGAAAATGCATTATTTCTTTGAAAATTTTCTTCTCTGTTTTTGGGTATTAAGTAAACTATCCAAGTACATAGTTATGTTGAGCAAGAGTGCCTCTTCCAAACTTGTGAATTTTAGTGCCCCAGGGCAGGGGTTCTGGTGTTAGGGTGGGGCTCTATTAATTATATAGTGAAAATACATGAATTCTCTGAAAGTCTTTTCCTTTGCTCTTGGTTTTTTTTGCCAATGATCCAAGTATATATATTGATGATGAAGAAAGGTGCATCTAGCAAAATGGTTATTTTTATGCTCCCCCCCCCTTGGGCCGGGGGGGGGGGGAGTGTTACATAGTCTGAAAATAAATTAATGCTTTGTGGTGAGGTGCACAACTGGTTATAAAGTGGAAGTGAATTTTCTCTTTGTTACTCTGATCTACTTCTGGGTATTAAGTAAATAAAGTAAACATGCTAAGTTTATAATTATGATAAGCAATGGTGCCTCTTTCAAAATTGTGAATTGTGAATTTCATGGCCTCTGGTTTAAAACACAGACCAAATTTAATTGCTTGAAAGTTGTTACACAATACTCAGGTGACCTACAAGGCCCGTGGGCCTCTTGTTTGATATACCTCAATCCTCCAATTTTATCACTATATTAAAATAATTTTGAAATGGTTACTTGGGAAATAGTAAATTTTTCACTGCCTCTTGAAATAGTTTCCTCCCTTGAGGAACCTGAAATTTTCTGTTTCCCTCATACACATTCCATAACTTATGTTGTACATCACACTTACCCCAGGAAAACATCTTAAATCTGCAGCTCTGTCCTGCAAGAACTATGGGAAATAATCAAATACATGTATTCTGTAGAAAGAAAACAGCCATTTATCAAATGTGATAGAAATTTTGCAAGCTAAAACGATTACTGTAAACCAACTTTTGTTTCGCGATTTACTAAGGTTAAAAAACTAGTTCGCCTTGATCAATTTTCATGATCAAGCTTTTTTTATCTGTTGTTAATAGAAAAAGAGACTTTAAGGACTGGTTCGCTGCGAGAAATATTCGTGATAACGAGACCCTCGCGAAAATTTCTCACACGCGAATAAAAATTGGTTTACAGTATTTGCATTAGGTACACATATTGTTAAACAGAATTTCTACTTGTTTATGTTCTGGGCCCTGTATACAGTTGTATTTGAACAATGACAGACAGCACATTTTAAATACATGTGTATATTTAAAATTTTTTTTTAAAAATTTGCATTTGTAATTTTTACAATTTTGTCCAATCTGTAAAATTTGACAACCACAGAAAATACCCATTATACATTATCACAAGGCCAAACAAGAGAGAAGAATACCAAACTTTAGACTACAAAGAATACATACCTTCCAAGCAAAGCAAGCATGTGACTCAGGTTTATTGATTCAGGGATTAATATTCTGAAACAGGAAAAGTCCCTTTGTGAGTTGACCACAAACAAACGTTCACAACATGAAACTGAAATTGACTCACCTTTATATAACTATGACTACTTCATGAAGCATCACAGTGACCACGAAAAGAGTCACACATGACACTTTATGAAGATTCTTGGATAACATTTTACTTTTGTCTACACAAAATGAAGGCAAATGTAAAATGCCTGTACACAATAACGTTTCTTGATCGATGTAAAAGAGGCATCTTTTCGAAGAATTTTGTGGTGGTTTTTGAACCACATCTTTTGTTTCAATTTATTCTCAATATTTATATTTTGAAACATTGCATCATATCTGTAAACATTTTTTTCTTTTCTTCTTTTCTCATTTTTTTTTTCTTTTGTACTGATTTTTTTTTCCATTCATTTCTTTTGATGTACATTCTCTTCATATAAGATCTCACATTATTGTCAAACATCAAGATAATTTTACAATAAAATTCTTCATGTAAAAATATGTTTACATATTTTTTTTTTTACATCACCCTTGGATACAATGCACGAAGTACTGTAAATCTCTTCAGATCAAAATACTATACACAATAGTTATTATTAATTCAGGTACTCACATAATACATCATTATGTAACAAAAACAGCAAGAGTCAAAATAATTAAAAATATTCAGGAAAATAAAATGCCTATGTATTTTTCGCAGCATGACAATCCTACTGCACAATTCATTGCAGGAAATTACAAGATACATTGATAAACTTGTAGGAAAAACAAACCATTTTAAAAAGGCAGGTTAATGACTAGATATCAATTAAACATGATAAAAAGTTGACAAATGGCATTAATGTAGTTGAATGTAACATGACAGGACAGTGCCTTAGATGCTGTCTTCAGGTTACGATTCTGTGGCCTTTAGACGTGATCTCCGGTGACTCTTCCGTCCTCCGTCACCTCCTCCATGACCGACTCTCTTCATCCTCGTCCTCCTCATCATCTCCCGCCAGAAGAGCTTCCTCATCCAGATCATCCTCAACATGGCCCTGTGAAAATTCAACCATATTAGTAATACATACCCCCATCCAAATCAAGTAAATTAACCTCTTAACCCTCAATACTTAATCCTTGTCTTTTACACACATTTTGATCACACCCACTTTGCACGGCACTTTCATGCATGTTGAGATTTTACATATACTGCCTGAAATACAATACTTTAGTATAATTCTACAGTGTGAAAACTTAACTGACCTCCACCTCCCCCTCCGCTGTGTCCTCGTCCTGGTAATTACTATCAGCGAACTGTCCAGGCTTTATCTTGGCTCCCACGTGCCAATTCATGATCAGATTTTTGCCCATATATGTAACACAATGCAGCAATGCCTACATAAAGGAATACCAAATACATCACAAAAGGTTTAATTTAGAGGTGGAGAAAACTTGTATAACAGATCCATCCCACACAGGAAAAGTTCCAATGTGCATGTAAAACTCAATTATGGTTGTGTCTGTTAATTGAAATAATAAGAATTTCTCAAGAGTGTTCCGTAATTTCAGGAAGTAAAAGTTGTATGAACTAAAGATCTACAATTCTTTGGTTAATACCTTTTCTGCATCTGCTCTGGTGTGAAATGTAACAACAGCACTTTTATCATCCTCCTCAAAATCAATTTTATCGACATGACAAAACTTCTGTGAAAAAATAAACAAGTTGTATTAATAAACATGCAACAAAATTTCCCCTGTTACTTGAAAATAATTCAGTTTCATTCACTTTTATGAAGATCTAAATACAGTAAAACTCAGTATTAACAAAGTCACTGGGACCTATGAAATTACTTTGCTATCTCAATAATTCTTTATTTCTGTATAAGGAATTTGTTCAATTTATATAGCTTGGGATCCAAGAAAACTTCATTCTATCCATTAATTCACAATATCTGTGTTCGTACTAAACGAGTTTTACTGTAACCATTCAATAATTTCTATAGTAAGACAACTTGTTTTACTACAACTTGTGATTCAGTGTAAAGGATTTGCGGGATAACATTGAACTTTCTCTGATAAACTACTTGTATTTGAATTGTAAGTCTGTAATTCTTTTATCATTTACACTATATGATACACCTCTTAACTTACAGAGAAGTGTTGATTGAGCTGTTAACTTACAGAGAAGTGTTGATTGAGCTGTTAACTTACAGAGAAGTGCTGACTGAGCTGTTAACTTACAGAGAAGTGTTGATTGAGCTGTTCTCGTTCCTCCCAGTTGAACCCTGTGACCTCCAGCTGTTTGGGTCGTTTATCTAACTTCCTGCTTCCCTGTGTGGGGATCTGGTGTGCGGGTTTACCCCGGCCCTGTAGCCCAGCTGCTACCCAGGTGTTGGCTCCCCGGGGGCGAGGTGCTGCCCCCCGCCCACGACCTCGCCCTCTACCAAGCAATCCCATGGCTGCAGCCTACAACAGAAAACTTATCCTTAATCACTCAATTCACCCATTCCTACAGGAGAACCCAAAAAATTCACATTCCTGACAGTTACTTATGTATCTGAGGTCTTTACCATATTGAATTGAAAATATTTTAGAGACCTGTTTAGTAAGTTCTGAGAGTTTCAGTTTCAGGGCAGTAGTGTCTTCTCCGGAATGTTCCTTGTTAAACAACTCTAACTCTGTGTCTAGAATCTCTTTCCTCGCCTGAAATACATGTACATGTATGTAAGCACAATGGAATCAATACCAGTCAGAGACAAGAATAAAAACACCTCAATATCGGGTTATAAAAAGGTAAATAATAGCTATACCTCCTCTGGTGTGGACACATTCTTGGCCACACCTTTAGGCTTGTTTGCCGTCAATTCAGACTTGATTTTCTCCACAGATTTTGATAACATGTCAATCGTCTGTAAAATATAAATCAAAGTCATAATTTCTCTCCATTATATATTGCAATATTTTCTTCAACGAGTTTTAAAAAAATCTTCATGAGTTATAATCAAAATGCAAGTTAAATGAGCTAACAGATAAAGGAATACTGAATGTACCATGAGCAATCAAACAATTTTTTTCCATCCCTATCATCATGCATTTAGAATTACTTAATACACATTTGAAAGCATATACAGTACAATGTGTTTTTGATCTTCCAACAACAGTTTTATTATGTGCCCGGAACGAAAGATCCGAGGCATATATTGTTTTTGTCCTGTCTGTCTGTCTGTTTATCTGTTTGTCTGCAAACTTTAACCTTCGCCATAACTTTTGAACCATGAATGGTTGCGACTTCATATTTGGTATGCATACTCCACTAATTAAGCTCTTTCAAATGACACCAAGGTCAATGACCTTGTGACCTTGACTGTGACCTATATACTAAAAATAGTTTTTTTTCTGCAAACTTTAACCTTCGCCATAACTTTTAAAGCATAAAAGATAGAGACTTCATATTTGGTATGCATACAACACTGATTAAGCTCTTTTAAATGACACCATGGTCAATGACCTTGACTGTGTCCTATATGCTAAAAATAGCTTTTTATAACCTTCACCATAACTTTTGAACCATGAGAGATAGAGACTTCATATTTGGTATGCCTACTTCACTAATCAAATTCTTTCAAATGACACCAAGACCAATGACCTTGTGACCTTGACTGTGACCTATATGCTAAAAATATGTATTTCAAACATTGTTGCCACCCGGCGCATAGTGTTTCATAAACACATCTTGTTTATGATGAGATAATTAAACTTATCTTGTTGTTTTCATTTTACATATATTTAACACTTATTGGCTGATATTTATTGAAATTTTGAAATAACAATATTATAATGAATGTGGAAATATGAATAGTATTTAAGTACATAAACAAAGACTAGTTTTTATCAAAATGTGTGAAAAGCATAAATCAATTTTCCAATACCTTCATTATCTCTGCCTTCTCTTCAGTGTTCTTTGTTTTCTCTAATTTAGATATAAGCATCTGCCAAAAAAGTCAAACAAGAAAATGATCAAAGTAATTCTACTGAATAAAAGTCAGCTGTATATACCCTTTTGAGGACAATTCATTATGCAAACTACTGTATGTTGTGATTATTAATTTACTTTCTTTTTTTAAACAACCTGGTGTATAAATTCTGTCTTCAGTTAGTAAATTCCAATGGAATTTTTGATAAACTCTTGTTGCATGCACTACTTAAATACACACTACAAATGTAAAACACCTGAGAAGAATTTCAATGTTTAAGGATAAATATTTTTTTTCAGAAATCTGCCATATTTCTCATAGATTTACATTTAAAACATTTTCGTTATGTAATCTTTTGTGCTTTTAGAACATTATATGGCATAATAGATTTGAATATTTAAAACCTGTACATTAAGTCACCTGTAACCGTACATTAAGTTGACAAAACTCTCAATTCTTAACTTAATCAACAGCATTTTGTCAACTTAATGTACAATTAAAGGTAACTTAATGTACAGGTTTTAAATGTTGAAAACAATACATAATTAAAATAGGCAATTAAATTTTTAATTTAATGCACAATCATGAAAAAAGTAAATCAAAAAATCTTCTTTAATCTATTTCTTGCATAAATATCAAACAATTGTATATGAAATGTTCAACAGTACTGTAGAAGCACAAATTTTCGTGGGCATAAAATTTCGTTCTTTTGTCTTCAAAAATAGATTCGTGGGCATTTAATTTCGTTGTTTTGAAAGTAACCGTATTCAGTTTATAGACAAATAAAATTTCGTGTGGGATTTAATTTCGTTGAATATTGTAAACAACGAAATAAACGAAATTTAATCCCCCACGAATATTTGTGCTTTTACAGTATATCATCTTTGGAAATGACAAATCCAATGCAAAAAAGACACGTGTAAATCCCGATGCATAATAATTTTAGAACATCCACATCCAGAAGTTTCTTTATTAAAAAACAAACGTCTCATCCTCTTCACAAAATTTGTAAATGAATGCTGGACGTGGTAGATCCATTACATGAATATTTAAAATATATCCAACAGCAATTTAAATTTTAAAAGAAAAAGGCTTATTTCCAGATGAAATGATAATCTCACTAGATGCACTGCAGGTGGAATCATTTTTGGGACAGAGATCACAAATCTTATCTTTTCATACACTTGCCATCATCTGATTCCTTCATATTTCCATGAATTATTCCATTTACTCTCTGCTGCTATTTATTGTTGGTTCAATTGTAGGATCAAACTGTAATAGATTTGTGGTCCGTTTTTTCTGTTATAAACTGTTTCCTCAAACTTCATACAAGGGGGTCGCCGTTGTTGTTCTCAAAGAATGTTTCGAAACACAGTGTCCCTTAAATCCTGATTGTTAACAAAGATTTGCGATAGTCTTTGTCAAAACTTGAACACCAACTTCAGAATCTGCATACCTATACAGGCTTCTGCTTGTGTCTACCTACTTTAGAGTATTTACCACCCTTTGGCCTGTATTTTGGAGAAATATGTATAATTTTCCCCATCCGATAAGGACATCTTCACTCATGAAGCTTTACATGGGTTGTAGTCAGAAATTAAGCGATATATCATTTAAATCTAAATTTACCTTAAACTGTCCATTAAGTTAAACAATACAGCTATTGTTTTCACCCCCACTCTCTGGACAATCAAGTGTGTTACGTAATCATAGCGAATACATAACCATCACCTGGGACAGTTTATTAAGTTAACAATAGAGAAAATGTTTTAAGTAGGATAAAGTCCTCAAACTGTCCATTCTGTGAGAGAAAAAACTTTTCTCGGCCCTTCGGGCCTCGGAACAGTTCTTTCTCTCACAGAATGGACAGTTTTCGTACTTTCTCCTTTACTTAAATTGGTAACATGAATAATGTTCACTGAGTAAAGTGGGAGCATTTTATTATTTTGTTATAAGGTTTAAAATTTGTGCAAAATTTTGTATGGAATTATATAGAAAGCAAAACAAAGTCTCGTATCTAAGCACCAAGGAAAACCTACGATTTCTTTATATTTCAGGGATTTATTATTTATGTCATTTTAAATCAGAATTGGTCATAAAATATATATCAATCCATGCATCAAATTTTTGTTTGTGTTAAGTACCCCTAAGGATTAAATCCCAGACAGGTGTTAGACGCCCACCTTTTGTTGCTCCACCTGTTTTACCAGCAGCTCGTGCTTCTGTTTCTGGAGCTCTGCCTTCTTTTTCATCACTTCCTTCTTCTTCTCTTCCTGTCTCTTAATGGCCTCAATTTTGGAGACGAATGATGCTGATCCCACGGCTGTAGGACTGGTGATGGCAGCTTTAGCTTTGATGACCTCAGGGTTGTAGACAGTCTTCGTTATGTTACCAACCGAAGAGGTGTATATCACAGTCTGCAGACACAAGATATGATCAAACAACAGTTACATTTTGGATGCATTATTTCTATCAGGCTTGGGGCAAATTACATTGTAAAGTAAGGCATTACATTACCATTACTTCAACAATTTGGGCATTAAATTACCATTCCCATTACTCTACTTTCTTGAAGTAAAGCATTACATTACCATTACTTTAGTAAAGTAATGCATTACCATTACCATCACTTTTGGAGGTTTTTAAAATAATAGAAATTTATACAAAACTTTGCATTTTTTTTTTCATAAGCATGAATCCACCCCCTTCAAAAGTAAACAAGATAAATGATAAAATTCAAATTTGATTTCAAGTTTTTGTGTATATTACACTGTCAATAACTTACATTCACAGAAAGTTCAAACTTTTAAATTGTCAGTTGCATAACACATGTACAAGATTATCCACTTTTTGTGAACTATTGATGTCCAGAAGCAATTTAACTTTTGGGGCACTTTAACCCCTGCCTACAATATCTAATAGTAAAACATATAAGCTATTTTGATTAGTACCTTAGGCCTAGAATAAAAATATGTTTGTTTCCGCTTTCCCGACCAACCCTAATTTATAGTGCCGACACTAAATTTTTTTTTAATGCTTTTGTCCCATGATGTGCAAGATTTCATCCAGGGAATTATAGTCTCCAACTCTGCAAGCTTTTCAAGACAGAAAGAAGTTTGGGTCACCTTTCTATTATCAGTTTAAGTCACAGAAATGCTTAAAAACACCATTTCTTTTGTCATTAATGTTACTTCTCTACATGTTTTCATTTTTTGATTAAAGAAGCAAAAAAATTTTTTTTTCAAAAAAAATAAAAATTGCCTACCTACCTACCCTATATTTTTTCAGCCTGAAAGTGGAAACAAACATATTTTTTTCCTAGGCCTTATGAAAAAAATAAATGCATTTACAAACTTTTTGAAAAAGTAGACAGGATGTACATTTTGATCTGCTAAGGAAGGAATGCATGCTTGTCTTCTACTTTCTTTATTACAATGGACTTTTCTTGGTCAGTACATGCAATTTTCGATTGTTTTTTTTTTTAAAATTAGAATCTGTTTATTTTAAAAACATCTAAATTTAATATGCATGTCTTTGCGGAGGAAATTTCATTTGTAAGTGTGGTTCAGAAATTTCAACTTAAGTAAAAATTTCAAATCAATATACAATGCAACTTTGGGAATAAATTTTAAAAAGGAAACAATGTGTATAAAATACTAATATTTATAAATTTTCATGAATTTGGAGTTTTCACTGCAAATCGAAATGTTGACTGAAGTTTGTTCTCAGTGCATGGCCTTTACTGGGAATAGCTGGGAAGACTTCTAATCTTTTTAGATAATTTACCTTTATTAAAGATGTACAGACCTTCTCCTTGGCTGGTTGAGCTGGTCCTGCAGACTGATCCGTTGCCTTAGGCTTGATGTTGTTGAGGGAGAGTTTGCTGGGGTGAGGGATAATGGGTGGACCGAGTCTTTCCTTAATAGACCTTGGATCAGACACCTGATCACCAGATATATCTACCTTCTCCTAAAGTAAAAAAAAAATTATATGTTGAAATTTAACAAATAAAAAGAAGACATACACCCTACCTTTAATACTGGGCAAAGTTAAAAATAAGCAAAATCAATTTTAATCGATAAAGAATTAAAACAGATATGCTGAGAATTGGAGTTTTACTTGAGTGTTGTCTTTATTTTTGTGCCAGAAGACTTTGACGAATCTGTTGTTGAAGAGAGGCTCAGTGCTTCTGTAGCAGGCCAGGGCCTCCTGATTGGTGGAGAATGTCACAAGGGCTGCCTCAGGGTCGTTCTCAAAATTAACCTGCCAACAAAAAACATAATATGTACCAATATCACTGCATAAATATCCCCCCCCCCCCCCCAAAAAAAAAATTACTGTGTAACACATCATTTCAAATAAAATGTAAAATGTTAACCATGAAATTACTGGCTACTGATGTTAGTATGTTATAAATCTCCATTATCTGTGATCTGGTTCAGAAAAATAGGAATCAAGAATTGATTTTCTTTACACATCAAAAATGAAACAACCTTTACAATCTATTTTTCCTAATTTACTGTTTGGATATAAAATTTAATAAAACTTTAGAATAATGATTTACTTTTAATTTTAGGTATAGGGATTTTGGCTAGCCTTTTTGCTGGCATAGCGTCCATTACAAGGTCATCATTTTAAAATTTAAAAATCTGAATGTAATAAGAATTCAAAATTAATAAAATTAAGAACCCTCTCTACACTGCACACTAAAGAGTTTTGATTCTATGGTATTTTTTAGCAGTAATGCCCTGTTCACACGGAGAGTTTAATTCGAATTAAACGTAAAGTTACTGCGAATTAGCTTCGCTTAGCATTCACACGGAGAATTTAATGCGAATTAGTTTAATTCGAGTTAGTTTACTGCGCATTAAATTACTTCGCATTAGCTCCGTGTGAACGCTAAGCGAAGCTAATTCGAATTAAATTCTGACGCATGCGTAATGGCAAAATTTAGTCAAATACCACTTGTCGATGGTCAGCTATAGGTACTTGTGCTATTTTTGAGTGAAAAACTAAGGAAAATTTTGTTAATCATTAAAATGTGTGTACAGACACTGTGACATTATGTCAGTTGCTTCTGCAGAAGGTGACGTGATTTGCAAATGACGTCATAATAGCCGTGCTGACGCCGGGCTGCAGAAGTAAAATTTTAATTCGCATTAGTTTACTTCGCATTAGCTGTCGTGTGAACGCAATTTAATTCGCATTAGTTTGATTCGCATTAGTTTACTTTGCATTAATTTACTGCCAATTAAACTCTCCGTGTGAACAGGGCATTAGTGTGATCTGCCCTTACATCTAAATTCTAAAAAAATTTGAAATTCACAGTATATTACACAATTTGTAATCAATTGATTCAATTCAAGTATTTTTAACATTTTAAAAGGCCAAGATAAATTGATAATAATGATAATTGAACATGTTATTTACAGGTACTTTCTCCGTGGACGTAAACAACAGTGATTTCTCTTCACTTAAACTGTGTTGTTTTTGATTATTTTTCCTGGGAGTAAATTCCACGTATCTTATAGTGAAAATTAAATAATGAAGCTTAATATTAACACCTTTATAGAATATTTCTCAATGTCCAAAAACATTTTGCACTAGTGTAGAGACGGTCCTTAACTCTTAATTCTTTCCCAACTTTCTCTTGAAATTGTAGTCATACCTGTATGTTTGTTAGGTTTCCAAATTTACAAAAATGCTGATTTATTGCTGAAATGTTGTTGAATTCCTTGGGAATTTTCCTAACTTCCAAACTTAATGCATCTGTGTCTGGCTTTCTGTATCCTGGAACATAAGAGTGACAAATCTCAATCATAAAACTCTCAAAAATTACTCAATCACTGGCCATCCAATATGAATATATTTACATTGTATCAGGATTTGATGCAATTTGGTAGACATTTTAACAAATTTCTGGATAATAGAAAAGTGTGCAATGTATGCACCACTTGAAATACATGTTTATGTTTATGTTTTTTGTTCGCTCAATACCTCCTACTCTGCTGAAATCAAATGGTTTCTTGGGAGCGGACGGCCTGTAATTATTCTGATGGTAGGGGTTTAAGTAGCCCCGGTGGACTTGACCTGGACCACTATTGTAGGGTCGTTTGGGGGGAATGACTGTCCTGCCAGGCTTTCCCTCTGTCCTGGAGTCAATCATCGTGTTCTCCGGGCCCGGCTCAGTGGATTCCGTACCAGGAGGTACAATAGCATTCTCCTCTGAGAAAGAATGTACATGTTCTACATTCATGCATTTTCAGAATTTTCTTCTTAAACTAGTGCTAATTGTAACGGGGACCGTTACAGATGTTCCCCAAACGCTCCCCATGTCCCTTTTCGTGCCTTATTCCTCTTAGACCTTTTATAAATATGCTAAGTATCCAAGGATTCCATTTAAGAATATAAAAGTTACAATGATATCAACTATATATCGTTTAACATTTTGCATATGCAAGATGATTATGGCTTGTTGGATAAGCGATTAACATATCTTTCTATCCCACGAATCAAAGAAAAAAATATATATAAAGTTACTATTTTTCAAGCATATGTCATTTTTTAATATATCGATTCACATTTTATTTCTCTACTTATTTTAACCTCGGGCTCAAAGTTGGTTTTATTCCGACGACAAGGCAGGGTTAAAGTCGACTAAGGGTATCGAGCCGATAGCTAACCAATCAAAATGAACTTATTCAATAGTAGTTCCATACATGGAAAACGGATTTTCCTTTCTGTTCGGAATTTTTTTTAATATTTCCTCTCAGGCCATTTTGACAACGCTGGTACCTGTGCCTAGTAAATTTTATATACTTTGTAAATAAATATATATAGGTTTTTGACCGGAACTATTCATTTTTTCCAATGCATAGGGGCTACTTTCTGGGGTTTACAAGAGATGTTTAAAAAGACATTCATGTCAGCTAATGTGACCAATATTGTTTAACACCTTCTTATTAATATTTTTTTCATGAATGCAAATATCTGATTATTTTACGAAGAAGCGTACCTGTATATTGATTTTTAATATACCGAAAATCGCTATTTCTGGGGATTGCGTAATTCTAAAAAAAAATTCAAATAAATTTCAAAGGTAAAATAAACAAAGGATACTTGGTATCAAAATATTATTTCAAATCAGTAGAATTGAATGCTATTAACGACATCTGAATAAATAGGCTATAAAAGGCTTATATACCAACTTTGTTCATCTGCACTTTAATTTTAAACACGACAGGATTTGTAATTTTCTCCGTATAAATTAATAATTTCTATATACTCTGGAAACTCAAATCAAATATTTTAATATACTTTCCTCGAGCTCTTTTCTGCAGTTTTCCTGAAATTTTATGTGGGTCTGAGGTGTTTTTTGAGTTTAACAGCGATTCTCTACGTTGCCATTAATTTGATTTGTTTGGTTGTTGCGGGGGGAGGGGGGGGGGGTATTTTTATTCTTAACCTATTTAACGTTGGAGTTGAATGTTGTATCTTACTCCAAGAACTTAAGATTGATTGTAACATTTGGATGAAAGGTCAAGGTCATTAAAAACCACCACCTCTTTAACTTCTAACCTG